>NC_059209.1:8346143-8646143 GCF_020615455.1 Coregonus clupeaformis
GTGCGCGTGGTGCGTGCGTGGTGTCGACTTAAAAGGATACTTCGGAATTTTGGCAATGAGGCCCTTAATCTACTTCCCCAGAATCAGATGAACTCATGGATACCATTTGTATGTCTCTGTGTCCAGTATGAAGGAAGTTAGAGGTAGTTGCACAAGCCAATGCTAACTAGCATTAGCGCAGTGACTGGAAGTCTATGGTATCTAGCACAATGACTGGAAGTCTATGGGTATCTGGGTATCTGCTAGCATGCTAGCAGATACCCATAGACTTCCAGAGACATACAAATTGTATTGATTAGTTAATCTAACTCTGGGGAAGTGGATAAAGGGCCTCAGTGCCAATATCCCAAAGTATCAATTTAACACATGTGGTCTGCATGTTATTCTGTTGAATTATAGGCTAGTCATTAGTCTTTTACACAAAGTCTTTAGACAGATTTAAAACCAACTATGAACATTAACATTAACCCATGCTAACAGGGGTTCTATCACTGCCATTGATCTGCACTCAAAGACACAGTTTAGTCATTCAGCAGATGCTCTTATCCAACATGACTTACAGGAGCAGCTATGGTTAAGTGCCTTGTTCAAGGGCACATCAACAGATTTTTCACCTAGGCGACCTTTCTATTACTGGCATAATGCTCTTAACCTGCCACCCGACACTAGTGCTAAGCTGTAAACAAACCAAATGTTGGCTCACTGAATCGCTGGATCCATGGTTGTGACGATGTAGTGTGTTTGTGCTCCTGTCTCTAAGCTGTCTCTCTCTATCTCTCCACAGGGCTCTATTCACCTACGATGGGGCCACCAACAACCTCAAACTGACTGACTCTGGAGGTAAAGGGTTTTTCCACCTGTAGTTAGTAACAGATACGATTAGCATTCCAGAAAGAATATTTTGGTGTCTAGTGGTCAAAACCTGGTACTTTCACACTACTTTATGGTAAATAGTGCAAGCGACTTCAATAAACAAATTCTCTGAACAGGGGAAAAAAAACATCACCAGATTCACAGGGAATACATTACATAGAATGGAGAAGCAATACTCAAAGCCGCAGCTTCATACTACTTGTCAAACATATAAAACTGAAACTGTATACTGGTTGTTGGGGTGGGATTGGCATGGGTTGTGGGGAGTCCGTGGGTGGCTTTCTCATTGGTAAGAAGATGTTGGGTACAATATTTATTGATTATTATTTGAATCCTATAAATTAAAATGGCCAATTTGGGTGCAATCAATTAGCTTAATTACATTTCAACAAAATAATGTTTCAGGAATGGCAATATTACCTGTTTCTCACTACAGAATCAATTTCAGAACAATCTGAGATGGTGGGTGTCATGGCTTGCTGAAATAACATGGAACGACTCTAAAGCTAACTGGATGATTCTAACTTTCCATTTCTTCGTTTTTTTGTGACTTTTCCCCCTGGAAATGATAAAGATGGAAAGTTGGTGGTGTTTATTAAGCTCTCTCTCCTCTCTCTCTTTCTATCTCTCTCTCCTCTGTCTGTCCTACAGCAGGTGGAGTGGTGGAGTTGTCAGGGAAGTTCCACATAGCCAGGCCTCTGTATGGGCTCTGCAGGGTGGGCTCAGCCGAGACAGGAAGCCCTCGGGTTGCCATGATCTGCTGGGTGAGTGTCATACACTACAACATGGCCCTCTGATACAGTCGTATGGACATGCCCTACAGTATGTTACCTGATAAACTCCAATGACCTGATGCTTGAGGTAGAAGTTGCCCATTACCACAGATCTAGGATCAGATTCCCTTCCCTCAATCCTAACATTAACCATTAGGAGAATGGAAAAAATATCTGACCCTGTATCAGAAGTGATAGGCAAGCTGTTTCAAGCTGTCGTCTTCCACTGGCTCTAGCTACTGTTGGATGTGTTTTGATTGGTCCTTTGGTTAAGGGTCAATGTGTGTGATGTGTAAGTGAACTTGCGGACTCGGGACGCCAGGCCTAGCTTTTGACTGATACCAAATATTTTGACCGATGCGCACACACACACACACACACACACACACACACACACACACACACACACACACACACACACACACACACACACACACACACACACACACACAAACACAAACATACAAGCAGGGGAGCAGATGCTTAGAATGTTCACAATGTGCTTTGCTGGTCCCGTCTCTATGGCGACCTTGTGGAATGTTGTGGTGTGGGTCAGGGGTGCATCTGTAGCCAGTCAGGCAGCAACACACACACACACACACACACACACACACACACACACACACACAACAATCAGAAACTTGTGAAACATACTGTACCGCAAATAGATATCAGTGTACCTTAATTATCTCGTATAAGATATGTAACATGCTAACAACTGTAGGCTTACTCTATAACATTGTCAAAATACTTCCACAAGGGTGTACATGCAGTACCTGATGACAAAAGACTGAAACTAGACTTTCTGATAGTGAGACAGAGGCTGGAGTAAAAAGAGCTTAACACCCCCTGTGTGTTTCCTGTGTTTGTCTCCAGGTCGGGCCAAACGTGGATGAGTACCGCAGGACGGAATGTGCCAGTCATGTGCCCGCTATCAAGGCCTTCTTCAAGGTACAGTACCACACCACTCCTACCCCTGCCATGCCCTGCCCTGCGTTACCAGTTTGTCTGTTGGTCATGCAGTCAGTTTGAGTGACCTTATTGCAGCTGCAGCATTTGATAGCATTCAGGAGTGGCATAATAATATCTATCCATCTCCTACAATCCTGTGTTGGTACCATTGTGGAATGTTGCTCTCCGTGGATGGCTGTTTTGTTTCTTCACTCTGTTTCTCTAACAATGAATAATGAATAAACGGACTCCTGTAGTAACTGTCAAGACAATACAGAGAGTTGGTGATGCTCGTGTGGGAAGGGTGGAACTCGCCTGACCAGGCCCGAAGGAATGAATGGTCATGTTGTCACACACACTTAGATACACACACATGAATGGTCATGTTGTCACACACACTTAGATACACACACATGAATGGTCATGTTGTCACACACACTTAGATACACACACACACACACGCATCAAACCCGCACCAGCACGTGCATTATGTGCACACACATACATCAGTAAATACGCACCAGCAGGCACACACACACACACACACACACACACACACACAACTTCTCTCAGTCTCTCACACATACAAACATAGATACACAAACATGCTCTATATTTACACACAGTAGTTTACCTTCCATTGTTGTAGGTCTTCCTGTCCTCAGTGCACTTCCTACTGCATGGGTTGGTCTGGTCCAGTGGTGGGCTGGGCCCATACCCAGGCTGGGGTCCACTCTTCCTGACCCTATTGTTCCTGGTGCCACTAAGATGGGAGATGGGCCACCGACAGGCACAACACAAACAACCACTCACTAAGTGGTGACAGGGCCTCGCAGGAAACAGAGAAAGGAATGGGGGAATACAGGGAGGAGAAGGAGGAGGAGGGGAAGAGAGGGATGATCTGTGTTTGTGTGTTTGTGTGTTTGGGGGTGTGTGGGTGTGTGCGCATGTGTGTGTGTGGTGTATGCGTGTGTGCGTGCGCACAGTGTGTGTTAAGTGGCCAGATGCTGGCAGCTCTGTCTGCTGTGTCCCTCCAGTGTTTATTTAACATTTCCATCTAACTGCAGAGAAGTTTATGGATCGCCCATTCGGCCTATAGTCAGACCCCGTTTTAACTCGTTTCCATATAAAGGCATCACCCGGTCAACTCCAGAAGCATCCCTGGAATGTTTGATGTTAGGTTTTTTTGTCTTTTTTTTTACCTCAATTAAGTATTTGGCCTGGGAACCTCTGTGACCTCCAGTCTCAGATATACAAGACTGTGTGTGTGTGTGTGTGTGTGTGTGTGTTTATTACGTAATACAAATGTGTGTGTTTCTATATGTATTCTTGGCCCCCTGGGTTGCACTGTGGGTTATTCCTTGATAAAAGACTGATGGTGACACTGAAGTCGACAGGGTCTGAACCCACATATTTGTGTAGGAATACCCCTCTGAAGTGTGGGAGAAGTAGGATCCCTAACCAAACACACACATACACACATGTATGCTACACGCACCCATGCACACACACACACACACACACATACTCTCACTTCCAGTCAGATACAATATGTCATTTTCACTGCACTAATGTCATATTACCTTATTTTTTTTATCACTTTGGTGCTATTTTCACAAGTATGTGGTGAATTAATCGTGTATTGTATTTTATAGTATTGTATTGTAATTATTTATGTATTGTAGTGGTCCTGTATGTGGCTCAGTTCATAAGAGCATGGCACTAGTAACACCAGAGATGTGGGTTTGATTCCCATTGGAAACACATACCAAAATGTGTGGACTGTTGTCACTTTGGATAAAAGTGTCTGCTACATAAATTGCATATATTACAGTATTACAGTACTGTATTGGCCAATTACATTGTAGTACAGCAGTGTGAACCCCCACTCATCAAAAAGACCCCAGCAACTTCATTTTGGATACATGTTTAATAGGGGGTGTATTTCTTTCTTGTTTTGGACCTTCTGGATTATTTGCTTATTGGTATTGTATTGTATTGATATTCTATTACTGCACAGTAGGAACTAGAAACACAAGCATTTCGCTGCACCTGCTGTAACATCTGCCAATCTGTGGACGCGACCAGTACATTTAGATTTGATGTGTTACATACAGTACATCTCTAATCTTGTCAATATCAGATTTTTTTAAAACTTACTGTGAAGTAAAATCATGTTAGTCATCATCATAGTAGTGCATTCGAGGATATATCATACTTAATATGTTTTTACATTACAGACATACATTTTCATTATATATTCCTCCAAATCTGTAGTAGACAAAACAGTTTACATATAAAATCTATAGGTTTACCAAACGTTTAAGTGATCATCAATTAAGAGCTGTCGAATTAAGTAATAGTAAAATGTATTTTAACAGAAAATAATCATATCAAAAGTACTGTGAGCATTGTGAAGGGCAATTACTTTATATGAACATGTATTGCAATGTGAAACATATATATATATAAACTCAGCAAAAAAAAGAAACGTCCCTTTTTCAGGACCCTGTCTTTCAAAGATAATTTGTAAAATTCCAAATAATTTCACAGATCTTCAATGTAAAGGGTTTAAACACTGTTTCCCATGCTTGTTCAATGAACCATAAACAATTAATGAACATACACCTGTGGAACGGTCGTTAAGACACTAACAGCTTACAGATGGTAGGCAATTAAGGTCACAGTTATGAAAACTTAGGACACTAAAGAGGCCTTTCTACTGACTCTGAAAAACACCAAAAGAAAGATGCCCAGGGTCCCTGCTCATCTGAGTGAACGTGCCTTAGGCATGCTGCAAGGAGGCATGAGGACTGCAGATGTGGCCAGGGCAATAAATTGCAATGTCCGTACTGTGAGACGCCTAAGACAGCGCTACAGGGAGACAGGACGGACAGCTGATCGTCCTCGCAGTGGCAGACCACGTGTAACAACACCTGCACAGGATCGGTACATCCGAACGTCACACCTGTGGGACAGGTACAGGATGGCAACAACAACTGCCCGAGTTATACCAGGAACGCACAATCCCTCCATCAGTGCTCAGACTGTCCGCAATAGGCTGAGAGAGACTGGACTGAGGGCTTGTAGGCCTGTTGTAATGCAGGTCCTCACCAGACATCACCGGCAACAACATCGCCTATGGGCACAAACCCACCGTCGCTGGACCAGACAGGACTGGCAAAAAGTGCTCTTCACTGACGAGTCATGGTTTTGTCTCAACAGGGGTGATGGTCGGATTCGCGTTTATCGTCGAAGGAATGAGCGTTACACCGAGGCCTGTATTCTGGAGCGGGATCGATTTGGAGGTCCGTCATGGTCTGGGGCGGTGTGTCACAGCATCATTGGACTGAGCTTGTTGTCATTGCAGGCAATCTCAACGCTGTGCGTTACAGGGAAGACATCCTCCTCCCTTATGTGGTACCCTTCCTGCAGGCTCATCCTGACGTGACCCTCCAGCATGACAATGCCACCAGCCATACTGCTCGTTCTGTGCATGATTTCCTGCAAGACAGGAATGTCAGTGTTCTGCCATGGCCAGCGAAGAGCCCGGATCTCAATTCCATTGAGCATGTCTTGGACCTGTTGGATCGGAGGGTGAGGGCTATGGCCATTTCCGGGAACTTGCAGGTGCCTTGGTGGAAGAGTGGGGTAACATCTCACAGCAAGTGCTGGCAAATCTGGTGCAGTCCATGAGGAGGAGATGCACTGCAGTACTTCATGCACTTTAGATTTTGACCACCCCTTTGTTCAGGGACAGATTATTCTATTTCTGTTAGTCACATGTCTGTGGAACTTGTTCAGTTTATGTCTCAGTTGTTGAATCTTGTTATGTTCATACAAATATTTACACATGTTAAGTTTGCTGAAAATAAACGCAGTTGACAGTGAGAGGACGTTTCTTTTTTTGCTGAGTTTATATATATACAGTGGGGAGAACAAGTATTTGATACACTGCCGATTTTGCAGGTTTTCCTACTTACAAAGCATGTAGAGGTCTGTAATTTTTGTCATAGGTACACTTCGACTGTGGGAGACGGAATCTAAAACAAAAATCTAGAAAATCACATTGTATGATAATATTAATAATTAATTTGCATTTTATTGCATGACATAAGTATTTGATACATCAGAAAAGTAGAACTTAATATTTGGTACAGAAACCTTTGTTTGCAATTACAGAGATCATACGTTTCCTGTAGGTCTTGACCAGGTTTGCACACACTGCAGCAGGGATTTTGGTCCACTCCTCCATACAGACCTTCTCCAGATTTCGGGGCTGTCGCTGGGCAATACGGACTATCAGCTCCCTCCAAAGATGTTCTATTGGGTTCAGGTCTGGAGACTGGCTAGGCCACTCCAGGACCTTGAGATGCTTCTTACGGAGCCACTCCTTAGTTGCCCTGGCTGTGTGTTTCAGGTCGTTGTCATGCTGGAAGACCCAGCCACAACCCATCTTCAATGCTCTTACTGAGGGAAGGAGGTTGTTGGCCAAGATCTCGCGATACATGGCCCCATCTATCCTCCCCTCAATACGGTGCAGTCGTCCTGTCCCCTTTGCAGAAAAGCATCCCCAAAGAATGATGTTTCCACCTCCATGCTTCATGGTTGGGATGGTGTTCTTGGGGTTGTACTCATCCTTCTTCTTCCTCCAAACACGGCGAGTGGAGTTTAGACCAAAAAGCTATATTTTTGTCTCATCAGACCACATGACCTTCTCCCATTCCTCCTCTGGATCATCCAGATGGTCATTGGCAAACTTCAGACGGGTCTGGACATGCGCTGGCTTGAGCAGGGGGACCTTGCGTGCGCTGCAGGATTTTAATTCATGACGGCGTAGTGTGTTACTAATGGTTTTCTTTGAGACTGTGGTCCCAGCTCTCTTCAGGTCATTGACCAGGTCCTGCCGTGTAGTTCTGGGCTGATCCCTCACCTTCCTCATGATCATTGAAGCCCCACAAGGTGAGATCTTGCATGGAGCCCCAGACCGAGGGTGATTGACCATCATCTTGAACTTCTTCTATTTTCTAATAATTGCGCCAACAGTTGTTGCCTTCTCACCAAGCTGCTTGCCTATTGTACTGTAGCCCATCCCAGACTTGTGCAGGTCTACAATTTTATCCCTGATGTCCTTACACAGCTCTCTGGTCTTGGCCATTGTGGAGAGGTTGGAGTCTGTTTGATTGAGTGTGTGGACAGGTGTCTTTTATACAGGTAACGAGTTCAAACAGGTGCAGTTAATACAGGTAATGAGTGGAGAACAGGAGGGCTTCTTAAAGAAAAACTAACAGGTCTGTGAGAGCCGGAATTCTTACTGGTTGGTAGGTGATCAAATACTTATGTCATGCAATGCAAATTAATTACTTAAAAATCATACAATGTGATTTTCTGGATTTTTGTTTTAGATTCCGTCTCTCACAGTTGAAGTGTACCTATGATAAATATTACAGACCTCTACATGCTTTGTAAGTAGGAAAAACTGCAAAATCGGCAGTGTATCAAATACTTGTTCTCCCCACTGTATATATGTATATATGTATATGGATATGTATGTATGTGTGTGTGTGTGTGTTATATTGTCACATATAGGGCTGTTGCTCTGACCATATTACCGTCAGTCTTGAGTCATGACCAGAGTAAAATTCCACGTGACAGTTGAGTCACAGTAATTTCCTTTTATGCACTCTGGACATGCTTTGGTAGTACCCAACTTTCTAACTATGATCAGGTCCTAATGGCCTGGTACTCAGGGCTCTATTGTCACTTTAACCACTCTGCCATCAATGCAAATGCTTTCGAAAATCACATCAAACACTTATCATCAAAACAGTAGGCCTATCATACTTTTAAAACTCACCTCACTGTGATGATCAATTTAAAGAAAGAAGGTCAACAGCAGGTTGAAACAGTGTAAAACATGGTTGTGGTGGATGTTGTTTCAAAGCGTAACACAATAGCTTTCTAAGGTGTTGATTAATTCAAAACACCCATATGAATATTAGAGCTTATGCATATTTATAGGTTTATGAGCCCAAGTCCGAAATAAAAAACGGAACAAATATTATGATTGTGCTTTTATACAATACATAGCCTACCGCATATTATGCATGGCTGAAAAACATTCAACTTTTATTTCTTTCATCACATTCCCAGTGGGTCAGAAGTTTACATACACTCAATTAGTATTTGGTAGCATTGCCTTTAAATTGTTTAACTTGGGTCAAACGTGCCGGGTAGCCTTCCACAAGCTTCCCACAATAAGTTGGGTGAATTTTGGCCCATTCCTCCTGACAGAGCTGGTGTAACTGAGTCAGGTTTGTAGGACTCCTTGCTCGCACACGCTTTTTCAGTTCTGCCCAAAAATGTTCTATAGGATTGAGGTCAGGGCTTTGTGATGGCCACTCCAATACCTTGACTTTGTTGTCCTTAAACCATTTTGCCACAACTTTGGAAGTATGCTTGGGGTCATTGTCCATTTGGAAGACCCATTTGCAACCAAGCTTTAACTTCCTGACTGATGTCATGAGATGTTGCTTCAATATATCCACATAATTTTCCTTCCTCAGGATGCCATCTATTTTGTGAAGTGCACCAGTCCCTCCTGCAGCAAAGCACCCCACAGCATGATGCTGCCACCCCCGTGCTTCACGGTTGGGATGGTGTTCTTCGGCTTGCAAGCAACCCCCTTTTTCCTCCAAACATAACGATGGTCATTATGGCCAAACAGTTCTATTTATGTTTCATCAGACCAGAGGACATTTCTCCAAAAAGTACGATCTTTGTCCCCATGTGCAGTTGCAAACCGTAGTCTGGCTTTTTGATGGCGGTTTTGGAGCAGTGGCTTCTTCCTTGCTCAGCGGCCTTTCAGGTTATGTCGATATAGGACTTGTTTTACTGTGGATATATATATACTTTTGTACCTGTTTCCTCCAGCATCTTCACAAGGTCCTATGCTGTTGTTCTGGGATTGATTTGCACTTTTCGCACCAAAGTACGTTAATCTCTAGTAGACAGAACGCGTCTCCTTCCTGAGCGGTATGACGGCTGCGTGGTCCCATGGTGTTTATACTTTCGTACTATTGTTTGTACAGATGAACGTGGTACCTTCAGGCGTTTGGAAATTGCTCCCAAGGATGAACCAGACTTGTGGAGGTCTACAATTTCTTTTCTGAGGTCTTGGCTGATTTATTTTGATTTTCCCATGATGTCAGGCAAAGAGGCACTGAGTTTGAAGATAGGCCTTGAAATACATCCCAGGTACACCTTCAATTGACTCAAATGATGTGAATTAGCCTATCAGAAGCTTCTAAAGACATGACATCATTTTCTGGAATTTTCCAAGCTGTTTAAAGGCACAGTCAACTTAGTGTATGTAAACTTCTGACCCACTGGAATTGTGATACAGTGAATTATAAGTGAAATAATCTGTCTGTAAACAATTGTTGGAAGAATTACTTGTGTCATGCACAAAGTAGATGTCTTAACCGACTTGCCAAAACTATAGTTTGTTAACACGAAATTTGTGGAGTGGTTGAAAAAAAAGTTTTAATGACTCCAACCTAAGTGTATGTAAACTTCCAACTTCAACTGTATATGATCACTTGATGAGAGAACAGCTGTGCAGCCTGAGGCAAGGCTACTTTCTCAAATCATTACATTTAAATTTTAGTCATTTAGCAGACGCTATTATCCAGAGCGACTTACAGTTAGTGAGTGCATACATTTTCATACTGGCCCCCCGTGGGAATCGAACCCACAACCCTGGCGTTGCAAACGTCATGCTCTACCAACTGAGCTACACGGGGGGCCAAATCATCAATCATCAATAGCCTATAGTCGCACCATTCAGCCAATATACAGTACCAGTCAAACGTTTGGACACACCTACTCATTCAAGGGTTTTTCTGTATGTTTACTATTTTCTACAATGTGGAATAATAGTGAAGACATCACAACTATGAAATAACACATGGAATCATGTAGTAACCAAAAAAGTGTTAAACAAATCAAAATATATTTTTTATTTGAGCTTCTTCAAATAGCCACCCTTTGCCTTGATGACAGCTTTGCACACTCTTGGCATTATCTCAACCAGCTTCACCTGGAATGCTTTTCCAACAGTATTGAAGGAGGTCCCACATATGCTGAGCACTTGTTGGCTGCTTTTCCTTCACTCTGCAGTCCGACTCATCCCAAACCATGTCAATTGGGTTGAGGTCGGGGGATTGTGGAGGCCAGGTCATCTGATGCAGCACTCCATCGCTCTCCTTTTTGGTAAAATAGCCCTTACACAGCCTGGAGGTGTGTTGGGTCATTGTCCTGTTGAAAAACAAATTATAGTCCCACTAAGCCCAAACCAGATGGGATGGTGTATTGCTGCAGAATGCTGTGGTAGCCATGCTGGTTAAGTGTGCCTTGAATTCTAAATAAATCACAGACAGTGTCACCAGCAAAGCACCCCCACACCATAACACCTCCTCCTCCATGCTTTACGGTTGGAACTACACATGCGGAGATCATCCATTCACCCACACCGCGTCTCACAAAGACACGGCGGTTGGAACCAAAAATCTACAATTTGGACTCCAGACCAAAGGACAAATTTCCACCGGTCTAATGTCCATTGCTTGTGTTTCTTGGCCCAAGCAGGTCTCTTCTTATTATTGGTGTCCTTTAGCAGTGGTTTCTTTGCAGCAATTCGACCATGAAGGCCTGATTCACACAGTCCACTCTGAACAGTTGTTGTTGAGATTTGTCTGTTACTTGAACTCTGTGAAACATTTATTTGGGTTGCAATTTCTGAGGCTGATAACTCTAATGAATTTATACTCTGCAGCAGAGGTAACTCTGGGTCTTCCATTCCTGTGGCGGTCCTCATGAGAGCCAGTTTCATCAAAGCGCTTGATGGTTTTTGTGACTGCACTTGAAGAAACTTTCAAAGTTCTTGAAATGTTCCGTATTGACTGACTTTCATGTCTTAAAGTAATGATGGACTGTCGTTTCTCTTTGCTTATTTGAGCTGTTCTTGCCATAATATGGACCTGGTCTTTTACCAAATAGGGCTATCTTCTGTATACCCCCCCTACATTGTCACAACACAACTTATTGTCATAAAGAAGGAAAGTAATTCCACAAATTAACGTTAAAGAAGGCTACCCCATGAAGCTGGTTGGTGTATGTTTTGATTTCTAAGACATTCTAAGGTTTGTATTATTTACAACTAAAGTTGCCAAATAACTCTAAATCTAGCATATAGGACCTGTTTCAAATGATCACTTTTACGCTCACTCGCTCCATAATTGGAAAAATATCCTTTCTATTTTATTCAGCTAAGTTCAATTATACTGAACAAAAATATAAATGCAAAATGCACACCCACTTCGGAGGCAGGCCCACCCACTGGGGAGCCAGGCCCAGCCAATCTGAATGAGTTTTTCCCCACAAAAGGGCTTTATTACAGACAGTAATACTCCTCAGTTTCATCAGCAGTCTGGGTGGCTGGTTTTAGACAATCCCGCAGGTGAAGAAGCTGGATGTGGAGGTTCTGGGCTGGCATGGTTACACGTGGTCTGCAATTGTGAGGCTGGTTGGACATACTGCCAAATTCTCTATGACGAGGTTGGAGGCGGTTTATGGTAGATAAATTAACATAAAATTCTCTAGCAACAGCTCTGGTGGACATTCCTGTAGTCAGCATACCAATTGCATTGTGTTGTGTGACGAAACTGCACATTTTAGAGTGGCCTTTTATTGTCCCCAGAAAAAGGTGCACCTGTGTAATGATCATGCTATTTAATCAGCTTCTTGATAGGCCACACCTGTCAGGTGAATGGATTATCTTGGCAATGGAGAAATGCTCACTAACAGGGATGTAAACAAATTTGTGCACAACATTTTAGAGAAATAAGCTTTTTGTGCGTATGGAACATTTCTGGGATCTTTTATTTCAGCTCATGGGACCAACACTTTATATGTTGAGTTTATATTTTTGTCCAGTATATATTCTTCTTACTATAAAATCATATAAAATAAAATAATGGCATGGGTTTAGAAGCATATCTTGTCAGCTAAATGAACAAGCCTACAGCCTATGGCATGGAACATAGCCAGATAGGCCAACTCATATTTTCTTCATATCATAATGTTTATTTAGACTGACTAAAATAAATAATGAATTTATTGTGATGGTGTATATTACATTGATGTATTATACTTTTTGAAATGTAGATGTTCCAAAGGCGCACATCAGTGGCTTGTATGTGTAGAGGACTGGAGATGCTAAACGTGTTTGTTAATTGGCGGTACATTTCCGCAAGACTGGCAGACTTTTGCATGACAATAACCATCTGACAAAATGTCATGACCGCCACATACACCATATACAGTGAGGGAAAAAAGTATTTAATCCCCTGCTGATTTTGTACATTTGCCCACTGACAAAGACATGATCAGTCTATAATTTTAATGGTAGGTTTATTTGAACAGTGAGAGACAGAATAACAACAACAAAATCCAGAAATACACATTGTCAAAAATGTTATAAATTGATTTTGTATTTTAATGAGGGAAATAAGTATTTGACCCATCTGCAAAACATGACTTAGTACTTTTGGCAATCACAGAGGTCAGACGTTTCTTGTAGTTGGCCACCAGTTTTGCACACATCTCAGGAGGGATTTTGTCCCACTCTTCTTTGCAGATCTTCTCCAAGTCATTAAGGTTTCGAGGCTGACGTTTGGCAACTCAAACCTTGAGCTCCCTCCACATATTTTCTATGGGATTAAGGTCTGGAGACTGGCTAGGCCACTCCAGGACCTTAATGTGCTTCTTCTTGAGCCACTCCTTTAATGCCTTGGCCGTGTGTTTTGGGTCATTGTCATGCTGGAATACCCATCCACAACCCATTTTCAATGCCCTGGCTGAGGGAAGGAGGTTCTCACCCAAGATTTGACGGTACATGGCCCCGTCCATCGTCCCTTTGATGCGGTGAAGTTGTCCTGTCCCCTTAGCAGAAACCCCCCCCCCAAAGCATAATGTTTCCACCTCCATGTTTGACGGTGGGGATGGTGTTCTTGGGGTCATAGGCAGCATTCCTCCTCCTCCAAACACGGTGAGTTGAGTTGATGCCAAAGAGCTCGATTTTGGTCTCATCTGACCACAACACTTTCACCCAGTTCTCCTCTGAATCATTCAGATGTTCATTGGCAAACTTCAGACGGGCCTGTATTTGTGTTTCTTGAGCAGGGGGACCTTGCGTGCGCTGTAGGATTTCAGTCCTTCACGGCGTAGTGTGTTACCAATTGTTTTCTTGGTGACTATGGTCCCAGCTGCCTTGAGATCATTGACAAGATCCTCCTGTTTAGTTCTGGGCTGATTCCTCACCGTTCTCATGATCATTGCAACTCCATGAGGTGAGATCTTGCATGGAGCCCCAGGCAGAGGGAGATTGACAGTTCTTTTGTGTTTCTTCCATTTGCGAATAATCGCACCAACTGTTGTCACCTTCTCACCAAGCTGCTTGGCGATGGTCTTGTAGCCCATTCCAGCCTTGTGTAGGTCTACAATCTTGTCCCTGACATCCTTGGAGAGTTCTTTGGTCTTGGCCATGGTGGAGAGTTTGGAATCTGATTGATTGATTGCTTCTGTGGACAGGTGTCTTTTATACAGGTAACAAACTGAGATCAGGAGCAATCCCTTTAAGAGTGTGCTCCTAATCTCAGCTCGTTACCTGTATAAAAGACACCTGGGAGCCAGAAATCTTTCTGATTGAGAGGGGGTCAAATACTTATTTCCCTCATTAAAATGCAAATCAATTTATAACATTTTTGACAAGCGTTTTTCTGGATTTTGTTGTTGTTAATCTGTCTCTCACTGTTCAAATAAACCTACCATTAAAATTATAGAGTGATCATTTCTTTGTCAGTGGGCAAACGTACAAAATCAGCAGGGGATCAAATCCTTTTTTCCCTCACTGTAGGTGCAGTGAAATGTGTTGTTTTACAGGGTCAGTCATAGTAGTACAGCACCCCTGGAGCACAATAGGGTTAAGTGCCTTGCTCAAGGGCGTATTGACAGATTTTGCACCTTGTCGGCTCAGGTATTCAATCCTGTAACCTTCCAGTTACTGGCCCAATGCTCTAAATGCTAGGCTACCTGCCACCCGAATAGATGAAACACTGATTAGGTTTGGTAAAAAAAAGTGACTGTATGATTTTGTGTGTTGTTCTTAGTCAATTGAAAATGTGCTTAGAGTTTTGAACCAACTGCCTTTTTGATGATCATCTTTTGAGTTTTGTACTAAGAGTTTTGAAAATGGACCACATACTTGTGAAAATTGCACCAAAGCGATAAAAAAAATACGAACGCATCTGTGTAGCATTACAGCCCATCACATTGCAGTCCTGCTGTACTCTAGATTTGATGACCCCATTCTGGCAGACTTTCCACCTCTCACCGACGCTACATATTTGTCAACCTATTCTCTCTATCACCTTTGTAGGGTCTCTAAAACCACACGGGACGTGTGTCATATAGTGTTACTGCGTTATTTGATAAGTACAAAACTCACATAACCTCCTGCTTTGGTGAGTTAGGCCTCGTTCTGAAGCTAGTCTTATTTCTGGTGTAGCGCCCCCGTGTGGTGGAAATGGCAGTCAACATGCATAGACACTGCAACACCTCCAGCAAGCCTGATCCTGCTCTGTGGTGAAGCTTAATAATAATAATCCTAGTGTCGATGAAGGATTAATGATTGAGTGAGTAATGGGAACTCGGTTATTGTTTGTTGTCCAAAAACCTCTGAATGAATAGTCAGGATTAGAACATTGGGATGTGCTTCGACAGAGTCAGAATGCCCCATGGCACCTCTTATATTCTCTGTTCTTTCTCTCTTTCTCTCTTTCTCTCTTTCTACCTCTGCAAGTCTCAGCTAGTAACAGAGGGCTGTGTGAGAGGGTGAATCACCAGCATCGTCAGGATGTGTATCATGATATGAAACAATATTATTGTATCAGTTGGTGATGCCGAAGCTAAGTGTGGGAGTCTTTTGCAAATTGGCTCATTGTTGCTCCACGACAGTAATTGATTAGTATTGAGAAGGAAGTCTGCATCGTGGACTGTGTACATTCCATAATGTGGAACAGACCAGTAGGCCTTGGGCCAGTAACCGAAAGGTAGCTGGTTAAAATCCACGAGCCGACTAGGTGACAAATCTGTCGATAATGCCCTTGAGCAAGGCACTTAACCCTAATTGGGGGCGGGGGGATTCAGGAGAAGATGAGAATGAAGAGACAGGAGGAGGAAAGTATAGGCGAGGATAGAGAGGAGGAGTAAGAATGGAAGAATATAAGAAGTCTATGAAAGAGGAGAGGACAGGGAAAAGAGGGGAGGAGGAGTAGCAGTTGTGTATGTGGGGTTAATGAGCATGCTGTTAGCCGTGTTAGACAGTATTAGGGAGAGGCCTATCATCTGCAACATAATGACAGACAGGTAGGAGAGGCAGAGGAGATCGTTTACACCCTCTTCACCACCACAACTCCCTCCATCCTCCCCTTCCTTCCTCTCTCAGTGGCACCTCCCACTGTGTGCGCGTGTGTGTTTGTGTGATTTACACACTAGGTTAGAGTTGGGGCTGGGCCTGTGAGGGTGTTTCATAGGAAACACACAGTACAGTACCTGCAGGTCTGATGTCACTGTGCCAGGACTGTAGGCCTGAAGGAAACCACAAGATTACTCTGTCAGAGACTCAGACAGCCTGCTCTACGTAGTGGGATCTCTCTATTTCTCAACACACACACACAGGCCCGGGCGCAAACACACACACATGTGTACCCACGTACACACACATAGGCCTATCTGAAGTGTATCAGTCCAGTGACAGTTTAGCAGTGGAACACAGTGTACTGTTCCGTGGTCATTTGTCATTGTTGAAATCTCTACATCCTATCTACTCTCTCCGCTCTCCCCTCACCTCATTTAACTTTCCTAATTCTCCCAATCCTCCCCCCTACACACTCTTTCCTGTTTCTAGCCCCCTCTCTTCCTTCTCCCCCTCTCTGTCTACCTCTTCCAAACCGATAGATTCCTTCCTGTCTTCTCTAGTGTACGCCAGATACTCGTTTTGTTCTCTGTCCGTCCTCATCACAAGCTGTTACACAACTGTATAGCTTAGCTACAGCCCAAAGGCCACAGCCAAGAGGAAACCACTGAGGGGAAAGCTTTCAAAGAACTACTTTCAGACAGAGAGTGTGTGTGTGTGTGTGCGTCTGTGTGTGTGTGTACCTGTGTGTGTGCCTGTGTACCTGTGTGTGTGTGTGTGTGTGTGTGTGTGTGTGTGTGTGTGTGTGTGTGTGTGTGTGTGTGTGTGTGTGTGTGTGTGTGTGTGTGTGTGTGTGTGTGTGTGTGTGTGTGTTTGTGCATCTGTGCACATATGTATTCGGGGGGTCAGTGGGTACATGAAAAAGGAGGGAAAATATCCCCTTCTCTTTCCCTCGTTTGGAATGCCGTGGCAGAATTGTATTGGAGTTTGAAGTTTCACACGTTTGATACTGTAGATCATAGCAGCCAATAAAAATGTCATTCTTGTTCCCAAAAGTTCTGGAAAGGATCAAGTGACATCATGTGTCTGTGGCAAAGTTGTGGTGTGCAGGCCAAGAATTCACCAATTTACTGGATAACTGAAGTCCTTCCTTGGAATATTAACCTAAAATACTGAAAGGATGTTCAGGACCTCAGCTTGAGTCCCTTCAATAATCTTTAATGCTGACATGCTTTGCAGCAAGTGTCAGGGCACTGTGTGACAAAGATTAACGGCAACCAACCTGTCACAACCTTACAGACTTGACATCAGCAGTCTGTGCAGCAGGTTCCTATTGTAGTTCATCTCTCTCTCTCTCTCTCTCTCTCTCTCTCTCTCTCTCTCTCTCTCTCTCTCTCTCTCTCTCTCTCTCTCTCTCTCTCTCTCTCTCTCTCTCTCTCTCTCTCTCTCTCTCTCTCTCTCTCTCTCTCTCTCTCTCTCTCTCTCTCTCTCTCTCTCTCTCTCAGGAGGCTCATGTGTTTATCAGTGCTGAGAGTACTGAGGATGTCACAGAGGAGAAGATAGGCGCTGAGCTCAGTAAAGTCCACCCCCAGAGTGAACAAGTCAGAAGAAGCAGTCGGTACAAGGACAAGGAGGAGACAGTGGTGAGTGCTTCTCCTGCAATACCATCTCTGTCCATAGGAGGGGGCGCTAACACCTGGACAAAACCCAGAACTGTGCTTTTACATGGAGGAGGGTCCCATACGTTCAGATTCTCTCAGTTTTAATCTCTATTATGCATTGTACTTACTATATACTTACTGTATGTTTTGACATTTTTTCATACTTTATCAATTATGAGGTAAAAACAACCAAGGCTTTTGCAAATAGCATAAGTTACAAACTGTGTTTTGTATATGTACATACGGTGTTGTTCTCCATTCACACTCTCTTTCCTCTGCATCTTCCTATCTCTGTTGATAGGGCACTAACTACAGGAAGACTAATGCTGCCATGGAGATGAGACGGGCCAACAGAGACTCCTTCTGGGCACGTGCAGAGGTAGCCTACACAGAAACAAAGTCACAGTTACCCTCATAGTTTTCTAGTAATTAATCAACAGGAGAAAAGTAGTTTTCATCTTTAATGTTCACATCACTTCACATCTTTAATGTTCACATTATCAACTGTAATAAGTCTTCATCTATTGTGTTCCATCTCTCTCTCTCTCTCTCTCTCTCTCTCTCTCTCAGCGTGAGGAGGAAGAGAGGAAGGAGGAAGAGAGGAAGAGAGCAGCAGAGGACAGACGGCGTTTGGAGAAAGAGAGAGTGCTGAAGGAACGGAAAGAGGCCGACGAGAGGGAGAGGAAAATGAACGAGAAACTACAGATGATCGAAGAGCAGAGGTCAGGACGTTGGGCACACACGCACACACACACACACACACACACACACACACACACACACACACACACACACACTGACTCAAGATTTACTGACACAATCCCTGACTCAAGGGTATTCTCTTGTGTCCATATCAGGTATTTTAATGGGTTGTCAAAGTAAAGGCTACTTAAGGCTAATATCCCATAAGGTTTCTGACATCTCTGTATCTATGTATCTCTCAGGAGAATGCAGGCCCAGCTGGAGGCAGAAGTGAGGAAGCAGGAGAAATCAAGATGGGTGAGAGAAAGAACGAATGAGTGAGGAAGTTATTGGGCGACAGAACTCTAGGTGTTTCTGACTTCTGAACTCTGTGTTTACGTGTATCTTTACTCTGAACTCTGTGTCTGTGTGTGTCTGAACTCTGAACTCTGACCTCTCTGTTGGTGTGTGACAGGAGCTGCAGCAGAGAGAGCATGAGGAGGACATGAGAGCTCGCTTGAGACGCAGCGAGTCCATCGAGAAAGCAGCAGTGAGTGTCTGTCTTACTGACCTCTCTAATCCAAACAAACTCCCTTCCTACTCTTCCCTAAACACCTCAGTTCCTTAGCTCTTGTTCTTGTCATACGGTGTATCCCAGTGCTCTGAAGTGGCTTCCTGTCCTTCATCTGCACTGATCTGAAAACACAGGATAGGTCAAAGGAATATGGCCTATCATTGGAACTTGTCCACTTCTTTCACACCAGTGCAGATGAAGGAAAGGAAAGGAGGAGAGGAAGGAGGAGAGGAGAGGAGACAGCTTTAGACTATTGAGACCTGGCTGTAGTTTCCTTTACATTCAGTAAAACATAGTGTGGTATGATTCCTCTTCCTACCTTTAGGAGGCAGCAGTGCTGGTGTCACAGCGCTCCATGAACCCCAGAGAGTTCTTCAGACAGCTGTCGTCATCATCGTCCCAAAGCCCATCCAGCCCCGGCTCCCCCCGTACAGGTAAATTCACAGTGTATCTGTGTGTCTGTGTCTGTTTGTTAATAAGCATTGGCAAACCAAGGTGTGGCTCTACGCAGTGTGTGATTATGAAGCCAGTCAGTCAATTGTAAATGGACCTAAACAACCATTATCTGTCTTGTTGCAGTGTATTTCTTAATGTTGGTCTTTCTTCCCTCCCTCTCTCTCTTCACAAAGGCAAACCTCCATTAAGGCGGTACCAGCGCAGCCTGACCGACACAGCATTCATCTTTGGGAAATGGGACGGTCCAACCCCGACCTCCCCCCGCAGTCCAACATTGGTTTCACCCTTCTCCCGCGTCCCATCCTCCCCCTTCCACCGCACCATGTCTCCACCCAGCACCAGCTTCCGCCCAATCACCTCTCCCCAGAGCCACCGCGCCCCCCTGGTGTCCCCTCCCACATCGCCCCTCCACTCCGCCCATGCTGTCTCAGCCCTGCCTACCCTCCCATCAACCAGCCCCCAGTCTCAGCCCCCAACCCAGCCCTCTGCCCCCCCAGCCTCTCCAAGCCTCCTAGCCACCCTGTCCCTCACCTCCCCAGAGAACCAGCACCAGGCTCAGGTCCTGGCCCCATCTCCCCCAGATACCCCTCCCCTGTCCCAGCCTGAGTGCTCCCCCTCTCCACTAGTCTCCCTGGAGCCTACCCCAGCACCACAACCTCCCACTGTCCCCCTGCCAGAGAGTCCACTGCAGCCAACAGGTAGGTCCTCATCATACACACAGCCTACTGTAGAATGACCAATGGTGTCTGTCATGCCGTTATAGATTGTGTTCTCAGTTTGGCATGGCTGTACTTAAAACCACAATGGTTCATTATCCATCCAGAGCAGTACACAGCCGTACAAGCCGTACTGGTGGAGGAAGAGGAAGATGAGGAAGAACAGGCAGAGCCTGAGCCCAGTGTTGAGAATACAGAGCCAAGCCTAAACATGGAGGAGGGAGAGGAGGGCTCAGCACAGGATTCAGACTCTTTATCAGTGCAGGAGCCTGAGGCAGAGGAACAAGAGAAGGACCAATCAGACTACAGCCAGGCCTCTGCTAAACCAGTTCTGGTTGCGCTTTCAGAAGAGGAGGAGGAGCCAGCTGTCACAGGTAGAGTACTTTGTTTTGTATCTTGTACAGGCCTGTCCTATTATTTATTTTTTTAAATGAAAAAGGTAAAATACAACAATTAAAAGAGAAGAAGAGTGAGGAGTTTTATGTAATAAGACGGTTGTGGAAATGGTGTCTGATACAACTAACACAATCTAACCAATGGTTTGTTATGTTTCAGATGCAGAGGTTATTCTTCAGCCAATCACACAAGAGGTTGTGGTCCCATCCACCAATGGGGTGAGAGACGAGGAGGAGTTGGTGGAACACAATGGTACAGGTATGAAACCCCACTCCCCCATTTAGTTATCTCTACGCTAGCCTACATTGCCCAAGTTGCTCTCAAACTGAATGAACCTTTATATTGATGAGATAACGTAAAATAGACATACCGGTACGCTATGTTGCAATTCCCTATCCTTTTCCAGAAATCCTCTTCCTCATGGATTTTTAAGATCATGAAGGGGATTGAAATACAGTGGGGGAAAAAAGTATTTAGTCAGCCACCAATTGTGCAAGTTCTCCCACTTAAAAAGATGAGAGAGGCCTGTAATTTTCATCATAGGTACACGTCAACTATGACAGACAAATAGATAATTTTTTTCCAGAAAATCACATTGTAGGATTTTTTATGAATTTATTTGCAAATTGTGGTGGAAAATAAGTATTTGGTCACCTACAAACAAGCAAGATTTCTGGCTCTCACAGACCTGTAACTTCTTCTTTAAGAGGCTCCTCTGTCCTCCACTCGTTACCTGTATTAATGGCACCTGTTTGAACATACAGTGGGGAAAAAAAGTATTTAGTCAGCCACCAATTGTGCAAGTTCTCCCACTTAAAAAGATTTCAGAAGCCTGTAATTTTCATCATAGGTACACGTCAACTATGACAGACAAATTGAGATTTTTTTTCTCCAGAAAATCACATTGTAGGATTTTTTATGAATTTATTTGCAAATTATGGTGGAAAATAAGTATTTGGTCAACTACAAACAAGCAAGATTTCTGGCTCTCACAGACCTGTAACTTCTTCTTTAAGAGGCTCCTCTGTCCTCCACTCGTTACCTGTATTAATGGCACCTGTTTGAACTTGTTATCAGTATAAAAGACACCTGTCCACAACCTCAAACAGTCACACTCCAAACTCCACTATGGCCAAGACCAAAGAGCTGTCAAAGGACACCAGAAACAAAATTGTAGACCTGCACCAGGCTGGGAAGACTGAATCTGCAATAGGTAAGCAGCTTGGTTTGAAGAAATCAACTGTGGGAGCAATTATTAGGAAATGGAAGACATACAAGACCACTGATAATCTACCTCGATCTGGGGCTCCACGCAAGATCTCACCCCGTGGGGTCAAAATGATCACAAGAACGGTGAGCAAAACTCCCAGAACCACACGGGGGGGACCTAGTGAATGACCTGCAGAGAGCTGGGACCAAAGTAACAAAGCCTACCATCAGTAACACACTACACCGCCAGGGACTCAAATCTTGCAGTGCCAGACGTGTCCCCCTGCTTAAGCCAGGCCCGTCTGAAGTTTGCTAGAGTGCATTTGGATGATCCAGAAGAGGATTGGGAGAATGTCATATGGTCAGATGAAACCAAAATAGAACTTTTTGGTAAAAAATTAACTTGTCGTGTTTGGAGGACAAAGAATGCTGAGTTGCATCCAAAGAACACCATACCTACTGTGAAGCATGGGGGTGGAAACATCATGCTTTGGGGCTGTTTTTTCTGCAAAGGGACCAGGACGACTGATCCGTAAAGGAAAGAATGAATGGGCCATGTAGCGTGAGATTATGAGTGAAAACCTCCGTCCATCAGCAAGGGCATTGAAGATGAAACGTGGCTGGGTCTTTCAGCATGACAATGATCCCAAACACACCGCCCGGGCAACGAAGGAGTGGCTTCTTAAGAAGCATTTCAAGGTCCTGGAGTGGCTCTAGCCAGTCTCCAGATCTCAACCCCATAGAAAATCTTTGGAGGGAGTTGAAAGTCCGTGTTGCCCAGCGACAGCCCCAAAACATCACTGCTCTAGAGGAGATCTGCATGGAGGAATGGGCCAAAATACCAGCAACAGTGTGTGAAAACCTTGTGAAGACTTACAGAAAACGTTTGACCTGTGGCATTGCCAAAAAAGGGTATATAACAAATTATTGAGAAACTTTTGTTATTGACCAAATACTTATTTTCCACCATAATTTGCAAATAAATTCATAAAAAATCCTACAATGTGATTTTCTGGAAAAAAAATTCTCATTTTGTCTGTCATAGTTGACGTGTACATATGATGAAAATTACAGGCCTCTCTCATCTTTTTAAGTGGGAGAACTTGCACAATTGGTGGCTGACTAAATACTTTTTTTCCCCACTGTATTATCAGTATAAAAGACACCTGTCCATAACCTCAAACAGTCACACTCCAAACTCCACTATGGCCAAGACCAAAGAGCTGTCAAAGGACACCAGAAACAAAATTGTAGACCTGCACCAGGCTGGGAAGACTGAATCTGCAATAGGTAAGCAGCTTGGTTTGAAGAAATCAACTGTGGGAGCAATTATTAGGAAATGGAAGACATACAAGACCACTGATAATCTCACCCCGTGGGGTCAAAATGATCACAAGAACGGTGAGCAAAAATCCCAGAACCACACGGGGGGACCTAGTGAATGAATGGGGCCATGTATCGTGAGATTTTGAGTGAAAACCTCCTTCCATCAGCAAGGGCATTGAAGATGAAACGTGGCTGGGTCTTTCAGCATGACAATGATCCCAAACACACCGCCCGGGCAACGAAGGAGTGGCTTCGTAAGAAGCATTTCAAGGTCCTGGAGTGGCCTAGCCAGTCTCCAGATCTCAACCCCATAGAAAATCTTTGGAGGGAGTTGAAAGTCCGTGTTGCCCAGCGACAGCCCGAAAACATCACTGCTCTAGAGGAGATCTGCATGGAGGAATGGGCCAAAATACCAGCAACAGTGTGTGAAAACCTTGTGAAGACTTACAGAAAACGTTTGACCTGTGTCATTGCCAACAAAGGGTATATAACAAAGTATTGAGAAACTTTTGTTATTGACCAAATACTTATTTTCCACCATAATTTGCAAATAAATTCATTAAAAATCCTACAATGTGATTTTCTGGAATTTTTTTTCTCATTTTGTCTGTCATAGTTGATGAAAATTACAGGCCTCTCTCATCTTTTTAAGTGGGAGAACTTGCACAATTGGTGGCTGACTAAATACTTTTTTTCCCCCACTGTAGTACACACTTGCTTGTTTAGTAGGGAACGAGAATCCAACCCCTCTCATGGTTCCTCTTTTCCAGAACGATCCATGAGTCCACCTGAAAGGGACCAAGGTACTCCAGAGTTGGCTGTTTGTTTCGATGATGAAGTTGAGGAGGACTTTGTTGAAGAGAATGAGGACCAGGAGATTTCAGAGAATGGAAAAGAGGTACGGAATGTAACACAACCCACAAAGGAATATGTCCCCTGTCCCCTCCTATGCCATCATATTTATTACTGGGCTTCAAATCTAGTCCAGGAACAGGATTGAAGAATTACTAATTGAATATTAATGCCATGTCGATGAGAACCAAGAGAGGGCTCTACAATTGGAAAAATGACATTTTCCTCAGACAGGGGCCATTTGTGAACGTTTTTCTCTCTGTTACTTTCAGATTTCACCAGACAGACAGATGTGTGTTCGAGCTCTCTATGACTACCAAGCAGGTCAGTAATTCATACCGTGGACCACAAACACACACACACACACACACTCACACACACATATACACACACACAGACACACACACACACACACACACACACACACAAACAGACACACCACACACACCTATCCGCTCTATGATGCTCTCTGAGTGTTAAACCTCGCTTTCTCTTTTTTCACAGAGGACGAATCAGAGATCTCCTTTGAGCCAGGTGACATCATAAGTGCTGTGGAAACGGTGGACAAGGCCTGGTGGCGGGGCTTCAGTAAAGATGGACGCCTGGGACTCTTCCCAGCCAATTACGTGGAGACCATCTAGACACACACACACCACACAGACACACACACACTCAGGGACTGAACACTCATTCCCCTACAGTGAAACCACCATAGGCTACATACATACAGTAGACCCCTTAACTTCAATAGACACATTGGACAACTTCCATTGGATTCCATGCGATAATTTGATCCCCTTCCAACTTGGCTATGTTGTTGGGGAAGCCAGTGTCTCCTGTTCTAACCACTTGCAGACTCCTAGCTGGCAGAAACACACAGTTGTGAACTACCAAGATCCCCCCTTCCTTCACTCCACCTGAAGGAGGACTGGGAAAGAGAGGGACCTCCAGATGGGATGTCTGCAGGCTCAATGACTCCCTCTTATTAAAACCTACTATTTTTATGATTGTTGTTACTATTAGCATACTGTCTGTGTGGATGTGTTATTTCCTTGGTACATTTAACAGTGTTTTCCATGTTACTGAACTGAAAAGTAAGGGACCGTTTTTCTTGTTTCTGTATTGGTGTTATTTTATGTGTGCATAATCTGTGTTTTATCTACACCTTTTTTAAATCCAAGCAGCATGGTATTCCTACATCTGATACTAATTGATAGCATTGTGCTAATTTCACCGTAAATGACAAATGCTACTTGTAAATCAAACAGTCTCTTTGAAGTGAGAGCTTTTTAAAGTCATTAAGTCTTAATACACTTCTCTTGTATATAAGAATGTATAGTGACATGCATTTGGTTTCTTTTGCTTTGTCATTCTACAAGTGTGTATGCTTTGTATTCCCTGCATTTACTCCACATTTACAAATAGTAGCCTATACCATTTACATACTCATAATACTCTTAAACTCCATCTTATATATATATTACAGGTCTCATTTGTTTTTGTTCCTATATTAAAAGACAAATACTATTTTAAATGTATATTTCTTTATTTATGAAAACAGCATAGAAAGCATGAAACATGAAGCAGAAGGTAACTTTACATAATGCATATCATATCATTTTTTTCAACAACCAACAGAAAAACACTACTACAAGTTACTTTGTAATCACAGAAACCTAGAAGTGATTTTGGAACAAGAATTCTAATTTCATTGAATAGAACTGAATAAAACCATCCATATGTATTTTCCCCCATAATAATCTGCTTTGTACCATTTTTTTACGTAAAAAACTTGCACATCTTCATGAGAAATTATGCATTTTTTACATTCTGAGAAATATAATGGGTATATACATATAAATCATTTAGCAGAGTTGTCTTTTACCAAGTAACACACTGTACATTAGCCTCACGTGTTTGAGTGAGGCTAATGTACAGTCCACACAGTGGACATTGACTTGATTACTGATCAATTTACACCTTTAAACTTTCCTTACAGATCACATGTTCACTGCCTTCTCCTTGCTCCTCTCTCTCTCTTCTTTCTCTCTCCTGCCTCTCGTCTCACACTCCCTTGGCATTCTCTTCTCTCCCTCCCTCTTCACTCCTCTCTCTTTACTGTACTCTCCCTATATCTCCCTCTCCTTTCAATTCAATTTAAGGGCTTTATTGGCATGGTATACAAAAGTTAAATAAACAATAAATATTAACAGTAAATATTACACTCAGAAGTTCCAAAAGAATAAAGACATTTCAAATGTCATATTATGTCTATATACAGTGTTGTATATAGACCTTTCTCCCTCTCTTAATTCTCATCTCTCCCTCTCTCCTCTGCCCATCTTCCCCATTTCCTCTCTCCCTCCCTCTCTTTACTCTCCCTGCCTCCTCTCCCTATTCACTCTCCCTCTCTCCTCATCTGTTCACTCTCCTCACTCCCCATCTCCTCTGTCTCCTCTATCCCTCCCTCCCTTCCCATCTCTTCAATTACCGCTCTCCCTCCCTCTTCACAATCCTCTCTACCTCCCTCTTCGCTCTCATCTCTCCCTCCCGCTCCACTCTCCTCTCTCTCCTCTCCCCTTCTGCTGTTCTGCCATATCTGCAGCTCGACTGCAGTTCCCACAGCCCTCAGGGAAGCCTGGTCTCTTCTCATGGTGAACAGGTTCACAGTGATCACAGCACAAACCATCCCCAGCACAACACAGCCCATCAGTGAAGAGCACACGGCATAAAACATTGAGTCGATACCAAAGGGGTCTCTCCTCTCCTCATAGATGAACAAGGTTTTAGTTATTGATCCACACACCTTGTCAGAGATGACACTACACTAGTCCTCCCCACTGTCCTTCAGTGAGAGGTTGTAGAGGACCAGAGAAGAGAAGTGAGGGCGAGACACTCATTCGGCCATCCACATTATTAGTCCATATTCTGTGTCCAAAATGACGCCGGCCACCTGAGCAGTCCGTCTTGTACCACACAACCCTGTCAGACTCAGTAGGATTCCAGTTACAGATGGGAGCATCCTTTTTCTCCGTCTGAGAATAATTCTGTGATGGGCTCAGACCTGGGGCAGACCAGCAGAACATAATCTAACCATTGAACTGAGGCGGGTTCAACAGGGGGAAAAGTTCCCAAACGTTTGCGAACCTTGGTTGAACTCACCTCTCATAATGCCCTGTGTGGTTGAGCATCAATGATGGAATAAATAGGGAGGAGTTCCCTAACATTCTTTCGTTCGCCACATACATCTGCTCCCCTGGTTCAATGAGGTTACGGGAGTGCCCTGAGTCCTTTAGGAATGGTGATGCTTTGAGGTTTCCATTTGGGGTTTCCCACTATGACTCTGTTCCATCTGGATCAGTGTTAAAGCAGGGCAGTACAGCACTCTCTCCCACTCTGTGCTGGATTTACATAGCCTTAGGAATGAACTTTGTGGACTGAAAGTAAACACAATTCTGTCCCTCCCATACCAGGCAACTGTAAACTGTAAAACACTGCAGGTTTAATGTATCTCCTGTATGAACATGCAGTAGTGGTTTATAGTTTACAGCAATGCAAACAGTGAGGGGTATTGTGTGCTGCAAAGACCAACTAGGTCCCCTGCACTCAATCTTGTACCACCCAGAGTCTAATTGAGTGAGATTATGGATCTGTAATCTCCAGGCAGATCATTTTAGTCGACCCCTTAAACCAGCAGCCAGTGTGAAATTCTCAGATGAAGGTTTAGAAATGTTCCAAAGCAACATGCTCTCTTCAGCTTTGTATTTGAAAATCAAACAGTTGCCAATCAGTGGAAATAACTTGCCAATGAAACGGGAATAAACGTTACCTTCCGCCACAATCTCATTGAATTCTTGGTCTGCATGGATGGTTTTCTTCAGGAAAGCAAGTAGTGGAATGCTGAGCTTTACGATTGAAGCCATTATGTTCCAAGATTCTGTGCACTGCTTGTACACACTCTGTCTCTGCTTCAGTGAAAGACACGTTCAAGTAAACGGTTTCATATGTACTCTCCCTCAATAATCTTTGTCATCGAAGATGCAGGGCTGGAGACCTTGATATTGAACTCCATATCTACTCATCTCTTTTCCTCTGCATCGCTGAGAGAGAGAAATAGTTAGGAAGGTCACAGAAGTGTTAAATGTCACAGATTAAACATACGGATGATGGGTGGAAATCAACACTTTTATAAATAAAAAATGCTACTTTTTAAAGCTCTCATTCACGTAACTTGGAGTCAGGGACAGCACCCTCATACTAACAGTTTTATCTCATACTAAGTTTTATCTCATTGGACTGAATCCTAAACTTTTTAGGTTCACACTAGGGATTAATATATTCCCGAAAATCTACCAAGTTTCAATACCGGGAATAATTAATATTTATCCCGAAAGTCCTGGGAAATACGGCAAAAATCAGAAGTGCTCATTTAAAGCGTTTAAAACCAAGATATGGTCACTATTGCAGGGTTCTCCCAAAATAAAATTGTTGCTGCGTCACACATTGCCGGCTTGGCTGTGCCACTATGTAAAGATTTCACAGCAAGTGGAACTGATATTTCTACTGAACAAAAATACAAACGCAACATGCAACAATTTCAACGATTTTACAGAGTTACAGTTTATATAAGGAAATCAGTCAATTGAAATAAAATAATTAGGCCCTAATCTATGGATTTCACATGACTGGGCAGGAGCGCAGCCATGGATTTCACATGACTGGACAGGGGCGCAGCCATGGGCGGGCCCACCCAGTTGGGAGCCTACCCACTGGGGAGCCAGGCCCAAGCCAATCAGAATGAGCTTTTCCCCACAAAAAGGGCTTTATTACAGACAGAAATACTCCTCAGTTTCATCAGTTGTCCGGGTGGCTGGTCTCAGACGATCCCGCAGGTGAAGAAGCTGGATGTGGAGGTCCTGGGCTGGCATGGTTACACGTGGTCTGTGGTTGTGCTGCCGGTTGGACGTACTGCCAAATTCTCTAAAACAATGTTGAAGGTGGCTTATGGTAGAGAAATTAACATTAAATTCTCTGGCAACAGCTCTGGTGGACATTCCTGCAGTCAGCATGCCAATTGCACGCTCTGTCAAAACTTGAGATGTCTGTGGCATTGTGTTGTGTGACAAAACTGCACATTTTAGAGTGGCCTTTTACTGTCCCCATACAAACTTTGTAATGGCAGTCAAACAAAAGTAAAATTACCAAAGTTGCTAAGCTTGCTAGATAACCTCCAACGAACGACAGAATATCTCCTATTTGGCTAAATCGAGTTGATGATTATACAGATAGCAGATCAGCTCAAGAATAACGGTGAGATGAAGAGAGGAAATTGTTTAAATATCAAGGTATCTTAACGGGGACCAACTCTGTTCAAAATAAATATCCATATTCACACATTCTCTACCGAAGCTCTCAAATGGGCAGCAATAGGAGACAGTGCAGAGAAGCGGGGGAAATGTTATAGCGGTAATTTGACATGCATAGGCGAGACGTGCTTTGATAATGCAACCTATGGATTACAGAATAAAGTTAGGAAATGTCATGCAAGACAGGAGTCAGGATTTTGGGTTTGGGTGGGATAGGGACAATAGGAAAATAGCCTAGGCTCTATTATACACTGCTCAAAAAAATAAAGGGAACACTTAAACAACACAATGTAACTCCAAGTCAATCAAACTTCTGTGAAATCAAACTGTCCACTTAGGAAGCAACACTGACTGACGATACATTTCACATGCTGTTGTGCAAATGGAATAGACAACAGGTGGAAATTATAGGCAATTAGCAAGACACCCCCAATAAAGGAGTGGTTCTGCAGGTGGTGACCACAGACCACTTCTCAGTTCCTATGCTTCCTGGCTGATGTTTTGGTCACTTTTGAATGAGACGGAGTCTACAACCCACACAAGTGGCTCAGGTAGTGCAGCTCATCCAGGATGGCACATCAATGCGAGCTGTGGCAAGAAGGTTTGCTGTGTCTGTCAGCGTAGTGTCCAGAGCATGGAGGCGCTACCAGGAGACAGGCCAGTACACCAGGAGACGTGGAGGAGGCCGTAGGAGGGCAACAACCCAGCAGCAGGACCGCTACCTCCGCCTTTGTGCAAGGAGGAGCAGGAGGAGCACTGCCAGAGCCCTGCAAAATGACCTCCAGCAGGCCACAAATGTGCATGTGTCTGCTCAAACGGTCAGAAACAGACTCCATGAGGGTGGTATGAGGGCCCGACGTCCACAGGTGGGGGTTGTGCTTACAGCCCAACACCGTGCAGGATGTTTGGCATTTGCCAGAGAACACCAAGATTGGCAAATTCGCCACTGGCGCCCTGTGCTCTTCACAGATGAAAGCAGGTTCACACTGAGCACATGTGACAGACGTGACAGAGGCTGGAGACGCCGTGGAGAACGTTCTGCTGCCTGCAACATCCTCCAGCATGACCGGTTTGGCGGTGGGTCAGTCATGGTGTGGGGTGGCATTTCTTTGGGGGGGGCGCACAGCCCTCCATGTGCTCGCCAGAGGTAGCCTGACTGCCATTAGGTACCGAGATGAGATCCTCAGACCCCTTGTGAGACCATATGCTGGTGCGGTTGGCCCTGGGTTCCTCCTAATGCAAGACAATGCTAGACCTCATGTGGCTGGAGTGTGTCAGCAGTTCCTGCAAGAGGAAGGCATTGATGCTATGGACTGGCCCGCCCGTTCCCCAGACCTGAATCCAATCGAGCACATCTGGGACATCATGTCTCGCTCCATCCACCAACGCCACGTTGCACCACAGACTGTCCAGGAGTTGGCGGATGCTTTAGTCCAGGTCTGGGAGGAGATCCCTCAGGAGACCATCCGCCACCTCATCAGGAGCATGCCCAGGCGTTGTAGGGAGGTCATGCAGGCACGTGGAGGCCACACACACTACTGAGCCTAATTTTGACTTGTTTTAAGGACATTACATCAAAGTTGGATCAGCCTGTAGTGTGGTTTTCCACTTTAATTTTGAGTGTGACTCCAAATCCAGACCTCCATGGGTTGATACATTTGATTTCCATTGATAATTTTGGTGTGATTTTGTTGTCAGCACATTCAACTATGTAAAGAAAAAAGTATTTAATAAGATTGTTTCATTCATTCAGATCTAGGATGGGTTATTTTAGTGTTCCCTTTATTTTTTTTAGCAGTGTATTTAAGGCTTCCACTTGTCCAGCCAGATCAATTAACGAAATATATAGACACAGATTCAGTGAAACAATCACATTGATTGATTATCAGACAAGTCACAGGCTTTTGATCGGGAGTAGGACAGGCTACTATGCGAGTGAAGAGCAAACAGACTTGTATAACATGTTAGCAAAATGTTTTGATCAGCTAATATATACTACATGTCCAAAAGTATGTGGAAACCTGCTCGTCGAACATCTCATTCCAAAATCATTAATATTGTGTTGGTCCACCCTTTGCTGCTATAACAGCCTCCACTCTTCTGGGAAGGCTTTCCACTAGATGTTCGAACATTGCTGCGGGGACTTGCCTCCATTCAGCCACAAGAGCATTAGTGAGGTTGGGCACTGATGTTGGGCGATTAGGCCTGGTTCCTAGACGGCATTTAAATTCAGCTCAAAGGTGTTCGATGGGGTTGAGGTCAGGCCTATGTGCAGGCCAGTCAAGTTCTTCCACACCAATCTCGAAAAACAATTTCTGTATGGACCTCGCTTTGGGCACAGTGGCATTGTCATGCTGAAACAGGAAAGGGCCTTCCCCAAACTGTTGCCACAAAGTTGGAAGCACAGAATCGTCTAGAATGTCATTGTATGCTGTAGAGTTAAGATTTCCCTTTACTGGAACTAATGGACCTAGCCCAAACTATGAAAAACAGCCCCAGACCATTATTCCTCCTCCACCAAACTTTACAGTTGGCACTATGCATTGGGGCAGGTAGCGTTCTCCTGGCATCCACCAAACCCAGATTAGTCCGGCTGTCACGATCGTCTAGTAGCGAAGTAGACCAAGGCGCAGCGTGTGAAAGAAACATGACTTTATTATATTAAAGTACTAACAAACCAAACAAAACACGACTCGTGAAGTCCAACGGTTAACACTGACCGTAAAGGAACAAAAACCCACAACACCCAAAGGAAAACATACAGATTAAATATGGCTCCCAATCAGAGACAACCAGCCGACAGCTGACACTCGTTGCCTCTGATTGGGAGTCATACAGGCAAACATAGAAACAGAACAATTAGAATACCCAACATAGAAAACGAACACATAGAATGCACACACCCTGGCTCAACATATAGAGTCCCCGAGCCAGGGTGTGACAGTACCCCCCCCTAAAGGCGCGGACTGCGACCGCGTCTAAACACCCCAAACAGGGGAGGGCTGGGTGGGCATTCCTCCTCGGAGGCGGCTCCGGCTCCGGCTTTGACCACCACCCCTCCATACTACCCCCCGTAGCGCCCCTGGTCCGGTCTGACCCCGCTGGCTGGATCTGGACTGGACATTGACGGAGCGGATTGCTTACGCTCCGTTGTGGAGCAGCTGACCGGTCTTACCAGGCTGACGACTCGCACCCCGGGCTTGGTGCGAGTAGCAGGAACGGGCTGAACCAGGCTGACGACTCGCACCCCTGGCTTGGTGCGAGTGGCAGGAACAGGCTGGACCAGGCTGGCGACTCGCACCCCTGGCTTGGTGCGAGTGGCAGGAACAGACCGGGCCGGGCTGGCGACTCGCACCCCTGGCTTGGTGCGAGTGACAGGAACAGGCCGGGCCGGGCTGGCGACGCGCACCGTAGGTTTGGTGCGAGTGGCAGGAACAGGCCGGGCCGGGCTGACGACGCACACCGTAGGTTTGGTGCGTGGAGCAGGGACAGGCCGGGCTGGGCTGGCGACGCACCCCGTAGGCTTGGTGCGTGGAGCAGGGACAGGCCGGGCTGGGCTGGCGACGCACACCGTAGGTTTGGTGCGTGGAGCAGGGACAGGCCGGGCTGGGCTGGCGACGCACACCGTAGGTTTGGTGCGTGGAGCAGGAACAGGCCGGGCAGGGCTGGCGACGCACACCGTAGGTTGGGTGCGTGGAGCAGGAACAGGCCGGGCTGGGCTGGCGACGCACACCGTAGGTTTGGTGCGTGGAGCAGGAACAGGCCGGGCAGGGCTGGCGACGCACACCGTAGGTTGGGTGCGTGGAGCAGGAACAGGCCGGGCTGGGCTGTCGACGCACACCGTAGGTTTGGTGCGTGGAGCAGGGACAGGCCGGACAGGGCTGGCGACGCACACCGTAGGTTTGGTGCGTGGAGCAGGAACAGGCCGGGCAGGGCTGGCGACGCACACCGTAGGCTTGGTGCGTGGAGCAGGGACAGGCCGGGCTGGGCTGTCGACGCACACCGTAGGTTTGGTGCGTGGAGCAGGGACAGGCCGGGCAGGGCTGGCGACGCACACCGTAGGTTTGGTGCGTGGAGCAGGAACAGGCCGGGCAGGGCTGGCGACGCACACCGTAGGCTTGGTGCGTGGAGCAGGAACAGGCCGGACTGGGCTATGGAGACGGATAGGAGACCTGGAGTGAAGAGCTGCCACAACCCGTCCTGGCTGAATGCCTACCTTCACACACTCTGTGTGAGGCATCAGCACAGGACGTACAGGGCTGTGTACCCGTACTGGCATAACAGCACGTGACACTGGCGCAGGATATCCGGGACCGAGGAGAGGCACTGGAGGCCGCGAGCGCTGAGCCGGCACACTCCGTCCTGGCTGCATGCCCACCTTCGCACAACACGTGCGGGGTGCTCGCACAGGATGTACCGGACTATGCCGGACCACTCACGGCACAGTGCGCATCTCCGCATAACGCGGAACCTGCCCAGTCTCATGCTGCCATGCCTGAGTACGGGGAGTTGGCTCTGCTCTCCATCCAGGCTCCGCCAACCTGCCTTCTGGCCCCCAAAAGCCGGTGGCCTCCTCTCTTAATCTCCCGATTCGCCCTGTGGCAGCCTCCTGCTGCCCAGTCGCCCATGCCGTGTGCCCCCCCCTAAAAAATTATTGGGGGTGCCTCTCGCCTTTCCGACCACGGCCCGGTTGACGCCGCTTCTCCACTCCCGCCTGGGTCTCCCCCTTCATCGCCTTCCGGTACCGGACGGCCTCCTCCTCGGTAATCTGCCCCCAACCGAGGAGGACATCCACCAGCGTCACCTCATGCGTGTGTTCCTGGACACGCTGCTTGGTCTTTGTATGGTGGGTTTTTCTGTCACGATCGTCTAGTAGCGAAGTAGACCAAGGCGCAGCGTGTGAAAGAAACATGACTTTATTATATTAAAGTACTAACAAACCAAACAAAACACGACTCGTGAAGTCCAACGGTTAACACTGACCGTAAAGGAACAAAAAACCCACAACACCCAAAGGAAAACATACAGATTAAATATGGCTCCCAATCAGAGACAACCAGCCGACAGCTGACACTCGTTGCCTCTGATTGGGAGTCATACAGGCAAACATAGAAACAGAACAATTAGAATACCCAACATAGAAAATTAACACATAGAATGCACACACCCTGGCTCAACATATAGAGTCCCCGAGCCAGGGTGTGACACCGTCGGACTGCCAGATGGTGACGCGTGATTCATCACTACATAGAACGCATTTCCACTGCTCCAGAGTCCAACGGCGGCGAGTTTTATACCACTCCAGCCGACGCTTGGCATTGCGCATGGTGATCTTAGGCTTGTGTGCGGCTGCTTGGCCATGGAAACCCATTTCATGAAGCTCCCAACGAACAGTTCTTGTGCTGATGTTGCTTCCAGAGGCAGTTTGGAACTCGGTAGTGAGTATTGCAACCGAGGACAGACGATCTTTACGTGCTACAGCACTCGGCAGTCCCGTTCTGTGAGCTTGTCGCGGCTGAGCCGTTGTTGCTCCTAGACGTTTCCACTTCACAATAACAGCACTTACAGTTAACCGAGGCAGCTCTAGCTGGGCAGAGATTTGACGATCTGACTTGTTGGAAAGGTGGCATCCTATGATGGTGCCACATTGAAAGTCACTGAGCTCTTCAGTACAGGCCTTTGTACTGCCAATGTTTGTCTATGGAGATTGCGTGGCTATGTGCTCAATTTTATACACCTGTTAGAAACGGGTGTGTGGCTGAAATAGCTGAATCCCCTAATTTGAATGGGTGTCCACATACGTTTGCCCATGTAGTGTATGAGTAAACTAGAATAAAGATAATTAGCACTCACCTCAATTTAGCTAACATTTCCCCAGCCTAATTGTTACCAAATATCCAAACGACGATCCAGTGAAAACAAAAATCTGGCATTGATGGATTTATCTAGAAGAGTCCACCATGCTTGTCTCAAGGCAGCGCAATGGCACTGTCCCAGAAATTATAACCTAGGTGACCACACAAGACTATTGCTTTAAATTAGTATAACGGTTGGATAGCCTATGACATTGGGAGTTTCAGTATAAGCAAGAATTTGATACATGCCTTCAATTGCATTAGCTACTTTATTCCAATATTTTAATAATTTAGTTGATCATAACTAAGTTTACCTCTCGCCTCTCTTGCCTGCCTCCGCCACGTTGTTCTCAACACCAGTTTAAATCAAAATAGACTACAGTTTTCTAGAAATCTGGCCTTTTATTGGATTCGGGCTCATTCAATTTATGTTATGTCGGACCAGGCCCGGGCTTGGGTTGGATCGGGATAGAACTTTCAGTTCTGATGAGAACTCTAAACTGCATTCAGGTCTCGTGTGAAGTCCGGTCTTGTCATTACATTTTCTGGGAAACGTGAAGAGAGGTCCCGGGACAGTCCCAGTTACAAGCGTACCAGTTACCACTTCACACCAGCAACTTGAATTACAACATAGGCTATAAAACGTTGAACTCCTGGACTGATTTCTGGTTCAGATCAGAAGCCTCCTCCTGAATATCTCGACGAGGTTGTGTTGTGTGATTGCATATGATATGTAGGTAACGTTTCCCTATACATTTCTAGTTATACCAAATCAGTGATTAAGCATCTATAATATTGCCCTCCAGTACAATGGCCCTAACTTCAGTACCTATACAAGGCTTTGTAAAACCAAGGAGAGTTATCCCTAGTCTGTGAAAACAATTTTAAAACCAACAAGGACTTGTTGTCAGACTTTATGCCATATGATGTTTGCCTATAATAATTTGCTAAACCTCTATGTAGGACTATAAAGGCGTTATGAAGCCCTTCATTAGGCCTAAAAGTTATAGCCTCATTTGATTAAAGTATGACTGTGAATCCTCGCACATAATAAATGTTTTAACTGTGCAATAAAGTGAGATTGGGCGTTATCTCAGCCTGCGGTTTGAAAACCATTTCACTATACAGAAAGTGTGAGGTTATTCCCCGATAAAACACTGTTTAGTAAGCTGAAAATGTATTCTGAAAAATCCATCTTTGGCCAGACTAACTCTGCAGCACACATATGACCCTGATAACTAGTAACTACCATAGTGCACCTAACCAATTAGTGACCTGGAATTACTAAGGTGGACACACAGACGACAGGAGGAGAACCATTAAATACAGCTTCTGTTCATTTCACATCAACTGTCACCATATGTTTTGGGTCAAGTGCAGAATATTTTGCAGATAGTAGTAGTCAGATTTGCTAAATAATCACAGGTTTTGAACTTTTTGTTTGAGTACATGTTGGATCAAGTAACACATTTGTGTGAACACTGTCTACATAAACTAACTTTTTACAATATGCCACTTTCATGCTCACTGCTCAATTTATTGAACAGATTGTGTTACAATTTAGATTTGGTGAACAGTTAGAATAAAACGAACTAACTATTCCTTGGGCCCCATGTGATGTTACATATTCAATCCTGGTTCATTATTAAAAATATACACTGACAAATAAACAAGGCTATGCAATTTATAACATATTAGGTATTCAGACATAAGTTGTACATTACGAAAAAGTACTATAGATTTCATCCTCCCACACTGACCCTGTGTACTGAGACAAAATGTTCATATCCCGAGGTTACGATGAAGCGCAAGTGTGTTGCAGTCGTTCCAACTAGCTGTAAAGAGAGAAAAACAAGGCTGTTGTAAATCACCCAAAGCCATGTATGTATGCCATTTAGCAGACACTTTGTAGTACCATTATACACATTAGATTATAATAGTTAGTCAACTCACTGGAATATTATTTGTTTGAAGATGCCCCTCTATGTGTTCAAATTCTGAAAGAAGATATAATGAAGATTACAACACTGCTGTGTAACATGACAGACTTAATTAGCTTTGAGGCACTGTGTATTCAGTGGCTTTGCTTACCCTTTTCTGAAATAGGCTCAAAGTCAGTAGCATCGTCTGAGATGCTCTTCTCAATTTTAAGAGTCTTAACTGAAAGACAACAAAAACTAAATAACATATACATTTCAAGCAACATTTTTTAATGTTTTATTTTATTTCACCTTTATTTAACCAGGTAAGCCAGTTGAGAACACGTTCTCATTTACAACTGCGACCTGGCCAAGATAAAGCAAAGCGATAAAAACAACAACAACACAGAGTTACACATGGGATAAACAAAACATACAGTCAATAACACAATAGAAAAACATGATCAAACTATAGTAGGCACACACCAATACATAGACCTTGCCAAGTACCTCAACTCCTCCACGGGGTTGAGCACAGACTAGTTTTTTTTAATGAACTTCTGACTCGCTATGCGTCAATACTTAAAACATATGTTTGTCCTCTGTTGTTGTGTGCCTTTCTTAAATGCTGAAATACAAATGTTTTGTATAAAACGTTAATCAAATACAACCATCGACTATTCCCTAATTGCTGTTGCTCTAAGATTGCAACTCAGCGTGAATGCACATGTGGCAATTGAATCTCAACAGGGAAACAGTCAGCGGTTGTAGTTGATTCACGTTTTATTAAAACGTATGGGTTTCAGCAAACAAAAAAAGGCACGCAACAACAGAGGACAAACATAGGTACACGGAAGGTTTAAGAATGTCCTTTTTTTGTATAGATGCATAGCGAGTCGGAGTCCATATCAAAAACTAGGCTGCGCGGTACTTGGCAAACGTAGGCCTAGACAATGTGCCATCAAGGACCTTATTTCATACCATTATAACAGTGCATTGTCACATGGGCAATTTTCATAGATTCAGCGAAGCGGATGATGAACTCTTGTGGAAACATTCCAGTGGACATCCAAAATGTTGCAGTGTTACTGAGAAGAGACAGAGAGACTCATCAAGATATGGACTGTGGTGAGGTAATGAATGGTGTGGCATGATGCTGACTGTGAATGGCTGACTGGTGGTGTAACATGTCATGCATGTTGGCGTATGTTTAGTAATGTTGTTGTCGTGTAAATTTGCAGATTAACTGTGGAGATGTTAACTACCGCCACATAGCTGGCTAGTTCTTCTAAAGCTACAATAGCTAGTAGCCTTTTATCTTGATAATCTCCGACTAACTAGCTAACCTTACTCTCTTTGGCTACAAGAAGTTTAGGTTAGCTTAGCAAGCTAACGTTAGCTAGCTAGCAACAAATCAGAGGTTTCTCTTTTGAATAAACCCTTCTTACCCGTCAATAATGTTTTTTGGAGGATGATTCTCATCGTTGGACGCAGCCAAGACAACCTGAGCACCCAAAGAACTTAACGCGGGATCTATCATATTTTTAGCCGACAAATCACGATTTACAAGCAAATGTAAACAAACTTGTTTGTGGACTGAGGGATGTGAGTTCGTTGCCAAGCCAACGTGCTAACAATTTTGTCGCAGCTTTTTTACGTAATCATTATTTAAGAACGTCAGCGACGCACGTTTATTTTCTTCAGTAAAAACCCAAATATCAAAGCTGTGAGAGCAGCCACATTTCTGCGTATTCATGGCAAATGGGTGTAAAGATATGCTTTTTACTCGTGGAGCTGGACAAGTAAGTTATCATTTATATAGTTACTCAGTAAGTAGATAAGTGCGTAGATTGGCTTGCTAGCTAGTAGCTAATGTTGAATTTAAGCTAACGGTAGCTGATTCGCTAGATACCAACTAGCTAACGTTACCTAGCTACTGGATATAGCACCGGAGTTTTAGTGTTAGCAGCACAGATGTAGGGTTAATTTTCATAATCTTTGGTGTTAGTGGTAACAAGGCAGATTGCCAGTTGATATGCCAGCATCAGTCACTCGACAATTCCCAATTTAGTTTATATTAGCTAGCGGGATCTAGGAAGGTCACATAGCATTGGATAAAAATGATCAGCTGGCCATGTTTTACTAGCTAGCTAACAAACGTTAGTTAGATAGTATTACATGCTAGTTAGCTTGGCCATCTAGTTATGACACATTTATTATGCAGCTATGAATAAAGAGCAGTGCATCACGACAAGCTAGATGGAATCTTGGCAAGCAAGTAGAAAGGATAATGTAAGGGATGGATCGAAATGTACAGAATGGTTACCTGGAGGAAAATGGGGGAGGGTCCTGCTTTTTCAATTTCAGTCAAGGGGAGGGTTTAGTATTTTCTTTAAATATAGTCCAGGGGAGGGTCATGTAATTTATAATTGATGACATTTCTATATTTCTTAGTGTTTTAGAATGAGTTGCTTATTAGGCTTTTATTAGGTCAACTATGACAGACAAATTGAGAAAAAAAAATCCAGAAAATCACATTGTAGGATTTTTAATGAATTTATTTGCAAATTATGGTGGAAAATAATTATTTGGTCGATAACAAAAGTTTCTCAAGTTTCTTTGTTATATACCCTTTGTTGGCAATGACACAGGTCAAACGTTTTCTATAAGTCTGTAAGGTTTTCACACACTGTTGCTGGTATTTTGGCCCATTCCTCCATGCAGATCTCCTCTAGAGCAGTGATGTTTTGGGGCTGTCGCTGGGCAACACGGACTTTCAACTCCCTCCAAAGATTTTCTATGGGGTTGAGATCTGGAGACTGGCTAGGCCACTCCAGGACCTTGAAATGCTTCTTACGAAGCCACTCCTTCGTTGCCCGGGCGGTGTGTTTGGGATCATTGTCATGCTGAAAGACCCAGCCACGTTTCATCTTCAATGCCCTTGCTGATGGAAGGAGGTTTTCACTCAAAATCTCACAATACATGGCCCCATTCATTCTTTCCTTTACACGGATCAGTCGTCCTGGTCCCTTTGCAGAAAAACAGCCCCAAAGCATGATGTTTCCACCCCCATGCTTCACAGTAGGTATGGTGTTCTTTGGATGCAACTCAGCATTCTTTGTCCTCCAAACACGACGAGTTGAGTTTTTACCAAAAAGTTCTATTTTGGTTTCATCTGACTGTATGACATTCTCCCAATCCTCTTCTGGATCATCCAAATGCACTCTAGCAAACTTCAGACGGGCCTGGACATGTACTGGCTTAAGCAGGGGGACACGTCTGGCACTGCAGGATTTGAGTCCCTGGCGGCGTAGTGTGTTACTGATGGTAGGCTTTGTTACTTTGGTCCCAGCTCTCTGCAGGTCATTCACTAGGTCCCCCCGTGTGGTTCTGGTATTTTTGCTCACCGTTCTTGTGATCATTTTGACCCCACGGGGTGAGATCTTGCGTGGAGCCCCAGATCGAGGGAGATTATCAGTGGTCTTGTATGTCTTCCATTTCCTAATAATTGCTCCCACAGTTGATTTCTTCAAACCAAGCTGCTTACCTATTGCAGATTCAGTCTTCCCAGCCTAGTGCAGGTCTACAATTTTGTTTCTGGTGTCCTTTGACAGCTCTTTGGTCTTGGCCATAGTGGAGTTTGGAGTGTGACTGTTTGAGGTTGTGGACAGGTGTCTTTTATACTGATAACAAGTTCAAACAGGTGCCATTAATACAGGTAACGAGTGGAGGACAGAGGAGCCTCTTAAAGAAGAAGTTACAGGTCTGTGAGAGCCAGAAATCTTGCTTGTTTGTAGGTGACCAAATAATTATTTTCCACCATAATTAGCAAATAAATTCATTAAAAATCCTACAATGTGATTTTCTGGATTTTTTTTCCTAATTTTGTCTGTCATAGTTGACGTGTACCTATGATGAAAATTACAGGCCTCTCTCATCTTTTTAAGTGGGATAACTTGCACAATTGGTGGCTGACTAAATACTTTTTTCCCCCACTGTATATCGATGTGTGCCCTCATATCTGATTCTGCTGGGCGCGATATCAAGTGCGCCTATAGGCTATTTAGTGTGGTCTCAATGAAATTATCTATAGGCTACGAAGTGCATGCTCGGAGAAGCACAGAGCAAAGTAATATTTCTAAGATAGCTGCTGGGATGGTGTAAATACAACTAGGCTGCATTACACTGCAGTGGATATTCCAATCCTGAGCCCCGGCCTGCTCTTTCATTAGGGCTTCTTGCGCGTCGACTAGCCTATAGCCTATGTTCTGTTTAGTTTGAGAAGGAGAGCGCAAAGATGAGGAGGTCAGATTTGATAGCTTGCTACTACTATAATAGATTTTTATTAAAAACAATATGTTTCTTTCCCATAATGTATTTTTCTGAGTTATTGACCTCACAATAAGCCAGATTTGAGTAACTTACATTGTGGTGCTGAAACTTCAAGCAGCATCACGGCACAATCAATCGGAAATGGACAGCTCACTGTGCTGAAAGTAGGCAAATTTGAGTAGGCATAATTCATTTCAACCATCTTCATTTTAATTAGACTTTACTAACAACAAGAGGGCTTTGTGTTGGAGCCTATTTCTTCCTGTTTAAGAAATAAGAGGTAGGCCTACCTGTTTGATAGACGAAATTAGGATATAGGCTGCTATATACATATATTTGTCGGTCAATTCCTCCACCCACCATGCACTCTTTAAATAGCCTACCTCCATGTCAGTGAAGGGTTGTTAAGTTAAAACCAAGACTCGAAATGAGAGGGGATGCCATAGGCCTACCTTTTATTAAAGAAAATGGTAAAAACTACTACCCTTGTTAGCTTAAGATTTTGAAGAAAATAAAACTGATCCGATTTTATAAAGTGATCTATAACAGTGCTTCAGTCTGTGATGCTTTATGCTAGAAACAAGCTGTAAAATACCCTGGCTGGCTGGCAACCTGGTCTCAGAGCATTTCGTAATATTCTGTACGTAAATCCTAGGCACTCCATTTAGTATGATATCTTCCGTTTCGTATGGTATGTATTAATTTGTGGATGTCTATCATCCATTTCGTATGATATGTAACGAATATGTTAAGAATTTGCTAAATGTATGATATGTTACGAATTCCAATTTGTTGTGACTAACGCTATCGTTAGCTAGCTGACTAATGTTAGCTACGCTAGGTGTTAAGGTTAGGAGTTAGGTTAAGGTTAGGGGAAGGGTTGGCTAACATGCTAAGTAGTTGCAAAGTAGCTAAAAAGTAGTTGAAAAGTTGCTAAAGTTGTCTGTGATGATATTCGAGCATGCAACCTTTGGGTTGCTGGGCCAGCAGCATACCACCCTGTATCCCATTGCTGGCTTTCCTCTGAAGCTAAGCAGGGTTGGTCCTAGTCGGTCCCTGGATGGGAGACCAGATGCTGCTGAGAGTGGTGTTGGAGGGCCAGTAGGAGGCACTCTTTCCTCTGGTCTGAAAAAATATCCCAATGCTGATTGGGAACAATTGCCCTGTGTAGGGTGCCGTCTTTCGGATGGGAGGTTAAACGGTTGCCCTGACTCTCTGTGGTCACTAAAGATCCCAGGGCACGTATCGTAAGAGTAGGTGTGTTAACCCTGGTGTCCTGGCTAAATTCCCAATCTGGTCCTCATACCATCACGGCCATCTAATTATCCCTACATTCCAATTGGCTCATTCATCCCCCTTCCTCTCCACTGTAACTATTCCCCAGGTCATTGCTGTAAATGAGAATGTGTTCTCAGTCAACTTACCTGGTAAAATAAGGGATAAATAAATAAAATACTGTATGACCAACCACCCTCCTTTTGTTTTTGTGCATCTCTGAGTGATGTTCTTTCGATTCCCTGTCATTTCATGTTCATCTGAGTTATTGCCGTTCAAGCATGCAGAAATCCGTCCGGTATGACGTAGAACCGTGATAAAGTCGCTCTCACTACACTAGAAGTTAATAGGAATATGACTTTTAGATCGCAAAAAAACGTCTTATCATACATGTCAGATTTCAATACCGGCCGATGTCATAACTCGGGAGGATGTCTTCTCTCGAATGAGCCATTGATAATATTTTTGCGATATTCCTACCTCGAGAAATTTGTAATTTAATGGAGGGTCTTGCACATTTTTCCTATTTGTCTGCCGCTTTAGTCCAGTGTGCATTGCATGGTGCCGTTGCCAGAGATATTATAGAAAGGAGATAGTAATCCAATGAATGACGGAACGAAGAACGCCTCACCCAGCAGACTGTCGACCAATCGCGTTCACTTTGTCATGCAATCGTCACGCAATCCCTTCTCAAAGTCAGTGTATATGTTGATAAACGTGCCTATTTTCTTTGAAAGCACGTCATTTCACGATTCCAAAGCTATACGATACTACAGATAGCATGTTCATTATCTCACATCACTGATAAGATTTGTACTTCTTGTTGACGAAATTTGTGCTAATGTTGGGTTTTGAGCTAGCACCCAATAGACTCCCATTCACTCATTGTAGGAGAGCGCTCCTTGTCCCAGAATCGCCCAGAATGCACCGCGTTGACGTAGCATGGGCAATGTTTCCCATCTCCTCAAAATATGTCTGCTGTTGCGAAAGTTAGACTCCACTCTGTGAGGCACATCGATCTGCAGGTTGAACATGGTGAGATTGTAGACTCCTAAATTGATAGTGCAGTTTGTTTAGGCGATTTTACAGCTAACTAGCTACGTTACATGCCCATAGAGAGAGCATTGCATTGTGGATTTTGTAGTCGACTTGAGCTGCAACAGATTTCCACAACGATTTTCTATGTTGCTACCAACCATAATATATTGCCAAAATGAAACATTTGTTCACAAAAAATATTGTTCTCACTTATTAGTGTTATTTAACACTCTAAATTAAAGGAATGAGTGGGTGGATTTTGGGTGGATTTTTCCTTGAGGAACCTTAAACCGTAAAATATCATGCTAATTTGAGTATCCCGGATTTACATTTACTGTGTTACACCTAGTCTATGAGACCAGGCTGGGAAAGATGTGACTCTGATGCATATGGGAATACCATTGTTTCGTTTCTCTGACATTCAGAGGCTGAAATACAACCTTTTATAGCCGAGGAGAGATAAAATAGGCTTTGCTTGGGAAGTCATCTTATTCTGTCACTATCAATTGATTATAGACCGCTTTTAGGGAAACATTTGAGACCTTCTCTCGTTTGGTTAAGCCACGGAAAAGGAGTAACCAGCAGTTAAAGCTTACATTTCTCTGTGTCGGTATGCTTACTCTGGCATGGTAGGCCTAACTTTTGAAAGTACCATACACAGATTCTTAATGACTTCTCAGATTTAATTATTTGCAAACAGGGACAGTTTGGCATTGGATGCTGATTTGGCATTGGAGATGCTGATTTGGCATTGGAGAAATATAAGATGAACACGCAAGCTTATCTCTCTGTCTATTCTTAGCCTGTAATTTCGGTAATTTGTTTGATATTTAAAAAGATTCTGCTAATATGTAAAATGATGGGGAAATGTTTATAAAAGGCTATTCTTTCTCGGACCTGCAAATACGATGATAGATTCATGCAATGCTTTTACTATAAAGGAGATATTTCCACCCCTACTGTTGTCCACTGTAGTCTCCGAACCCACAACAGTTTTCTCTTATTATAAATAACGTTCTTACTCTAAGTTTCTCAGATGATTGATTGCTTAACCTAATTGTATTTTTCTCCCAGAGTGATGATTCTGACATTTGGGATGACACTGCACTGATAAAGGCCTACGACAAAGCAGTTGCATCATTTAAGGTGCCTCTATAGTGTTATTATAGCATTCTGTTGACCGTGTTCTTATTTTCCTCATATGGATTGATAATTAGGTTGAGAAACATGCATCAGTATCATTACAGCTACAGTTTGTGTATTATTATTATTATATGACGTCATGCTCACATTTTGATACTTTTTTTACCCATTGATCCTGACTGTCAGACTGCCCTGAAGGGTGAGGAGGACACGCCAATCTCAAAGAAAGACAACCCTGGAAAGAAACGGAAAACCAACAAAAAGAACCGCAGCAGAAAGAGAAGTAATGCTCCTTCCGATAAAGAGGTAGGTACTGCCCAATAACACTGTTAAATTAAAGGGTCTAACCTAACAGCAATTATTGTGTTGCAGTGGCGAGTCGGCGAGCCCTGCTGTGCCTACTGGTCTGAAGACGGCAAGCTTTACGCTGCCACTATCTCCTCCATAGACGAGAAGAGGGGTACCTGTATAGTTTTGTTCACAGACTATGGGAACGAGGAGGAGCAGAACCTCAGAGACCTTCTGACTGAGAGCTCCGAGGTAGAGGAGGAAGCCCCCAACAAGGTACATTTAGGATGTTTGTGAAGATGATCCTAAGTGCATGATTGGTTTTGTAAATACGGAAGAGAATGGACGGTTAGCCTGGTGGAACTAGCCTGATCGCTGCATTCACCATTCTGTTTTACTGCACGTGAAGTGAAATAGAATGGTGAACTCAGCACTCAGGCTAGTGGACAGTCAGTTTGCATTCACAGATTGGAGAGAAGTGATTTAGTCATAGAAGTCAGACCTCAATTACATTTGAATGGGGACATTTTGTCAGAGATTTTTTGGAGTGTTCTTATTTCTCTTTCTGTAATGCAGGTTAAAGAAGCAGAGTCTTCTACAAAGGAGGGCGATAGGTCGTCCGCCCCACACCCTCACAGTCACGTGCCATGCTCTAAACCCAAATCCAAATCCCCCAAAGGACCTCCAATGTGGGGTCCAGGTTTCCCTGGCCTTCCCCCAGGTCCCCCTCCCATGCCTGGCTTTAGAATGGTAAGTCGACCCTAATTGTAGGTTGTCAGTCACTATTCATCCATGCGTTACTTCTTAACATATGAAAAGCGCCAACACATTTGGGTGAACTTTTGCTTTAACTTTCATTTGGAAGTTGCGTAACAGGCAGAGATGGCATTTGAAACATGAAATCTTGTATGTGAGGATGGAATTAAATCCTTTATTTGACAATGGAGTGTGCATATTGAAGCTGTTGTTCTGTCTACAGGGAGACTCTAGACGACATGGGCCCTCCGGGCCTGCCCCTCCAGGATGGCCTCCCATGATGCCCTCTGGGCCACCGGTAAGATAGATTCTAGAGCACAGAAAGATTTTCTCTGGTATTTGACATGTTGCCCGTAGAGAGCAGACTATCCTCATATCATATGGCGCTTATTGAGCAGTGTCGCTGGTACATTTCTATCTGCAATGTCCTGAAAGATGCACCAGTCTGAACATGGTTGTTTTGCCTCTGTCAGATGATCCCTCCCCCTCCCCCCATGAGTCCAGATGGAGAGGATGATGAGGCCTTGGGAAGTATGCTGATCGCCTGGTACATGAGTGGGTACCACACCGGATACTACCTGGTACAGTTACATGCCATCCACATCATGTCTTGCATACTGTAGATGAGATAGGAATAGATTATTACTGATGGTTATGTTGAATAATTCACTATCTAATACGCATACCGGCAGCTACATGGATACACGTTCTTATTTTGTATTTCTCGTTTGTTTTTGTTCTACCTTGTTATTTTTAGTATTACATTGTTATTCATTACTGCATTGTTATTCATTACTGCAAGAAATGCATTTCACTGTACTTGTGCATGTGACATTGAAACTTGACAAATCTGGGGTGTGGTTACATGGATCACGTGATGATTGATCGGACATAAATTTTTTGTTAAATACCAGGTGTAAACAGGTTTTTCAATGCAAAAGGAAGTCTGTGTCTAAGTTGCTTCTTTTCTTTTCCCTTATAGGGGTTAAAACAAGGCCGCAAAGAAGCTTCTGGAAAGAAGGCTCACCACAAGTGAAGAAGGGGACTTCCGTCCTTACCTGGTAAAGAAATAATAGTTTGCCGTTTTTAGTCATGTACTAAACTGATTTACTTTAGTGTTTTTTATTGTGTTGTAGCCATTACCTGCTAGGAAAGGATTCCATTGAATTATTCCTTGACTGACTTGCATGAGCCTCTGATGTTTCGATTGCCACTTCGTGGAAAGAATATAATTATGTTGCCATTTCAGACAAACCATCAACTAATATCTTCAAAACGTTTGTGTTCATCCCTGCACAAAAACCAAAAAAACAATTACCTTTGTGTTCTGCTGCCCATCCTAGGTGTTTGTCTCCATCCCAGATGCAGAGGACTGGAGTGCTGTGAATGAATTGTAACATGTGTGAATGAACTCTTGTTTCAAAGCCTCCAAGTGTTTCAGGGTTAAGTTTTGTATTCTTTGTAAATAAACCAAATAAAGGCTCTTAGCTCACAATTTGCTGTTATATATGTGTTACCTTTTATTTTGTTTAATACATGTGAATATTCAATTAGTTGAGGTCACACATGGAAAGTTTTGACGTTTCATACTTTATATTGAGGGCATTGATATACAGGACTTGCGAGATCGTACAATCAGAGGAAGACGCAAAGCGAGATGAATTAACCCCAAGAATCTGTCCACGTGAGATAAGCCCTTTTAATATGGAGGTTAATGAGAGTGTCGAATTACATGAGGCTTATTTGATTGAATATACGTTTTGCAATGTTTAGGCTGTTACAAATGTACTGATATAAGCGGATGCATGTGGCATTCTGTTAACTTTGAGAAAAACTACTTAGTTGTGCCTGTTTTTCCACATGCGCATCTGCCCTCTCATTGGCTAGAATGGTCCCAACTGATGGCCTCCTCCCCCCTGCTTCCATCTTCTGAGGACATGTATTTCCATTGTTAGAGCAGGCACTCGACTATCTTGTCAATATAATAGATCAGCTTTGGGACAATCACCTTGATGTAGTAACAGTTCTTCCCCAGTAGATGGCAGGGTAGTCCTGTACACACTGAAGAAGTAATGTTATAGTAATTGTTTCAAAGTTTCTGCTTACATTAAAGCATGACGTCAATTGATCAACTAAAGGTAAAATTATGAGTGATGTTTTGCAACATATTTTCAATGTTGGCCATCAGAACCTCATTTACAAATACCAACCATAATCTGTAATAATACACTCATATCCATCTCTTTGTTTCACAGCTGTCCTCTGCTCCCTGATGAGAGAAGCTTCCAAAGCTGGGGTGTATTCACTAGGAAGCAAACGGGATGAAACTTGGAGGGACCTACCTGAATCTGCCCAATAAGAAATCAGTTTTCATTGGAAACATTTTCTGTTGCAAAACTGTTTGCTACGGTTTATTACAGTGTGCACTAATGAATACACCCCTGGTCTAATGCCAACGCCAAAATAGGATTGCCAATTTAGCGATATTTAGCGAGTTTTCAGACCCCTCTAGCGACACATTTTCAAAAAAGCGACTAGCGACAAATCTAGCGACTTTTTCTGGTGTTATTGGAGACTTTTGCAGACTCTGACGTGAAAGCACGTATCGTTCTTACACTTCTCAACGAGCAGCGGGTGCTTCCGTGCCACCCCTCCGCGTCCAGACGGCAAATTAATTTTCATTTTAGTCATTTAGCAGACGCTCTTATCCAGGGCGACTTACAGTTAAGTGAGTGCATACATTTCCCATACTGAATGAATGAATCGCGCATGCGGTAAGCCGCCGCTGGCTGATCCCGCCCTGGCTTACATTCAGGGCGGGATGTAAATGTACGGTGTTTTTTACTCACGTTTTGTCTCTCCCACAACGTTATTCCTCTCCTACAGCATCCATCACAATTACATGGCCAATTATGCAAATTAGGTGATGGCGTCATTTAGCGACTTTTAGGACAGCCAATAGCTACTTTCCTTACTGAGGCGTTGGCAACACTGTTACCAAGACCTTGGGCTGGAGGGAGGCCAAACATAGTTCCTCTGCGCAGGCACTCTATCGCTCCCAGGAGGGGAAGAGGTTTATGAAAACATTACTTCGAACTACTTGTGGGTACCTTGTTAACATTACAACAACATGAAATCCATGTCTTAAAACGTGTAATCTGCTTGACACAATGTTACTTACCTTAAAGATCACAAAGTCAGCTAATTTCCACTCCATTCATATATAAATCGGTTTGATTCATACACTGGCTTATCTGGATGTCATGTTTTTATTTTAGCCGGCCCTTATCTACACTGAAATAATATAATTTCAGTAGTCCTCTATTATGATTAATTTTGTTCTATCTTGCATAGCTCATTAGTACACCCTTGTGGTTGAATATATATATGTATATATTGTAGGACCTAGGACACAACAATGAATAATGTGGAACTAATAAATACCATCAAAGGATACCTTACAACTTACAATAATGAACACCTTGTGAAACAGCTGAGAAAACCAACCTGGCAATATTTAAGATTTTAATATATCAACTTTGATATTTTTTGGTACAGTTGTGTCATTCGTTTATTTTCACAGATTTTGTGTACACTCACTTGGCAATCAGACTAAAATACTGCATTCTGGTGTGTGGGTGGGAGGTTCTGCCTGTCACTTGTTCTCAACAGGCAGCCAGTCTTGGAAGGGAGACTGCTGCTCTCTTTGTTCTGAGTGTTTGCAGTGCTAGTGATTTTAGTTAACCTGTGTATCTCACATATTATGTGCCCAGTATGATAGAGCAAGAAAAATACCTATCACTAAAAGCTTCAGTCATACAAAAGTTATACTTAAATCCAAACTGGTTCTCTAGCAAATTAGTAAGATTGTCTCACCCCATGTTCAAGAATGGCCTTTTTCCCTTTATTCAGATTACAACCTCTCACTTTCAGTTATTTTAAAAGGAAATCATCTCCCAAATATCACTATTTCTAAAACAAGCCATAGAAAGTTGGTTGCAATTTCAATTTAATCCTCCAGAAACGACAGAACAAATAATGCAACACATATTGTGGTTTAACTCAAATATGCTAATTGATAAAAAAAATAACATTATTTTTTGAAAAATTGTTTAATAAAGGTATAATCTTTGTAGATTATATCATAGGTAGGACTGGTGGTGTTATGTTACACATGCAGCTAACAAAAACATATGGAAATGTCTGCTCTACCCAAAATTACAACCAAATAATTGCAGTATTACCGCAAAAATGGAAGAGGAAAGTGGAAGGGGAAAAAGTAAGGAACTTGTCTGTTGGCAAGAACATAATTGGTTAAAGAAAATTGTGATAAATAAAAAAGTATACCAGTTTCATTTAAGGACCAAAAGATTGACAGCCATCCCATACAGATTGCAAAATAGTTGGGAAGAGATTTTTGACGTACCGATTCCATGGCATAGTGTTTATGAACTGATACGCAAAACGACGCCGGATTCAAAACTTATAATTTTTCTATTAATATTATTATACAAAATTCTTGCTACCAATATAATGTTATTTATATGGGGAATACAATCTTCCTAGCTCTGCAGATTTTGCTGCGAAGAGACATAATCATTAGATCATTTGTTTTGGTACTGTCTATTTGTAGCCAGTTTTTGGTCACAGGTCCAGGAATGGCTAAAGGATTGCAATATTTACCTGGAGATAACTCTGCAGATAGCACTACTGGGTGATCTGAAAGTGATAGTCAATCGATCAATAATATAATAATACTTTTAACAAAAATGTTTATTTTCAATTTACAGTCTGTAGAAACAATGATAATAGAAGGGTTCAGAACTTTTGTGAAACATCACAGTACAGTTGAAAAATATATGGCAAATAGAAATCCAATACGGATGGTGTTAAGAGATAGATGGAGGTGTTGAATGGAGCTGAAGGATGGGACTAATAACAACTAACAACAACTAATAACAACAAGATAACTAATGTAAAGCATACTGTGTCCATAATAAGTATATAGGTTATAGGTTGAGAGCTTTTGTGAAAGAGCACAGTTATATGGCATATGATCAGAGAGGTTGAGGGTAGAGGAAGTTCAGGAGTAAAAACAAACAAAATATAATAATTTTAAAATTGACTGTGTTCATAAAATGTATATAGTATGTACAGTGGGGAAAAAAAAGTATTTAGTCAGCCACCAATTGTGCAAGTTCTCCCACTTAAAAAGATGAGGAGGCCTGTAATTTTCATCATAGGTACACGTCAACTATGCAGACAAAATCAGGAAAAAAATTCCAGAAAATCACATTGTACGATGTTTTATGAATTTATTTGCAAATTATGGTGGAAAATAAGTATTTGGTCAATAACAAAAGTTTCTCAATACTTTGTTATATACCCTTTGTTGGCAATGACACAGGTCAAACGTTTTCTGTAAGTCTTCACAAGGTTTTCACACACTGTTGCTTGTATGTTGGCCCATTCCTCCATGCAGATCTCCTCTAGAGCAGTGATGTTTTGGGGCTGTCGCTGGGCAACACAGACTTTGGACTCCCTCCAAAGATTTTCTATGGGGTTTGAGATCTGGAGTTGGCTACAGACCCACTCCAGGACCTTGAAATGCTTCTTCGAAGCCACTCCTTCGTTGCCCGGGCGGTGTGTTTGGGATCATTGTCATGCTGAAAGACCCAGCCACGTTTCATCTTCAATGCCCTTGCTGATGGAAGGAGGTTTTTCACTCCAAAATCTCACGATACATGGCCCCATTCATTCTTTCCTTTACACGGATCAGTCGTCCTGGTCCCTTTGCAGAAACAAACCCTAAAGCATGATGTTTCCACCCCCATGCTTCACAGTAGGTATGGTGTTCTTTGGATGCAACTCAGCATTCTTTGTCCTCCAAACCACGAGTTGAGTTTTTACCAAAAAGTTCTATTTTGGTTTCATCTGACCATATGACATTCTCCCAATCCTCTTCTGGATCATCCAAATGCACTCAAGCAAACTTCAGACGGGCCTGGACATGTACTGCTGGATTAAGCAGGGGGACACGTCTGGCACTGCAGGATTTGAGTCCCTGGCGGCGTAGTGTGTTACTGATGGTAGGCTTTGTTACTTTGGTCCCAGCTCTCTGCAGGTCATTCACTAGGTCCCCCGTGTGGTTCTGGGATTTTTGCTCACCGTTCTTGTGATCATTTTGACCCCACGGTGAGATCTTGCGTGGAGCCCCAGATCGAGAGAGATTATCAGTGGTCTTGTATGTCTTCCATTTCCTAATAATTGCTCCACACAGTTGATTTCTTCAAACCAAGCTGCTTACCTATTGCATATTCAGTCTTCCCAGCCTGGTGCAGGTCTACAATTTTGTTTCTGGTGTCCTTTGACAGCTCTTTGGTCTTGGCCATAGTGGAGTTTGGAGTGTGACTGTTTGAGGTTGTGGACAGGTGTCTTTTATACTGATAACAAGTTCAAACAGGTGCCATTAATACAGGTAACGAGTGGAGGACAGAGGAGCCTCTTAAAGAAGAAGTTACAGGTCTGTGAGAGCCAGAAATCTTGCTTGTTTGTAGGTGACCAAATACTTATTTTCCACCATAATTTCCAAATAATTTCATAAAAAATCCTACAATGTGATTTTCTGGAATTTTTTTCCTCAATTTGTCTGTCATAGTTGGCGTACACCTATGATGAAAATTACAGGCCTCTCTCATCTTTTTAAGTGGGAGAACTTGCACAATTGGTGGCTGACTAAATACTTTTTTCCCCCCACTGTAAAAGCTGGAAGTAGAGGCCTAAGCGTTGTTGTTCACTAGTTTTACTCCAATTAGGGAAGGGGTCCTGGGGTTGGAAAGTAATAAAGGGAAATATATATTTTTTTAAAGGATATGTGTATATATATGTACAGTGAGGGAAAAAAGTATTTGATCCCCTGCTGATTTTGTACGTTTGCCCACTGACAAAGAAATGATCAGTGTATAATTTAAATGGTAGGTTTATTTGAACAGTGAGAGACAGAATAACAACAAAAAAATCCAGAAAAACGCATGTCAAAAATGTTATTTGATTTGCATTTTAATGAGGGAAATAAGTATTTGACCCCCTCTCAATCAGCAATATTTCTGGCTCCCAGGTGTCTTTTATACAGGTAACGAGCTGGGATTAGGAGCACACTCTTAAAGGGAGTGCTCCTAATCTCAGCTTGTTACCTGTATAAAAGACACCTGTCCACAGAAGCAATCAATCAATCAGATTCCAAACTTTCCACCATGGCCAAGACCAAAGAGCTCTCCAAGGATGTCAGGGACAAGACCTACACAAGGCTGGAATGGGATACAATACCATCGCCAAGCAGCTTGGTGAGAAGGTGACAACAGTTGGTGCGATTATTCACAAATGGAAGAAACACAAAAGAACTGTCAATCTCCCTCGGCCTGGGGCTCCATGCAAGATCTCACCTCGTGGAGTTGCAATGATCATGAGAATGGTGAGGAATCAGCCCAGAACTACACGGGAGGATCTTGTCAATGATCTCAAGGCAGCTGGGACCATAGTCAACAAGAAAACAATTGGTAACACACTACGCTGTGAAGGACTGAAATCCTGCAGCGCCCGCAAGGTCCCCCTGCTCAAGAAAGCACATATACAGGGCCATCTGAAGTTTGCCAATGAACATCTGAATGATTCAGAGGAGAACTGGGTGAAAGTGTTGTGGTCAGATGAGACCAAAATCGAGCTCTTTGGCATCAACTCAACTCGCCGTGTTTGGAGGAGGAGGAATGCTGCCTATGACCCCAAGAACGCCATCCCCACCGTCAAACATGGAGGTGGAAACATTATGCTTTGGGGGTGTTTTTCTGCTAAGGGGACAGGACAACTTCACCGCATCAAAGGGACGATGGACAGGGCCATGTACCGTCAAATCTTGGGTGAGAACCTCCTTCCCTCAGCCAGGGCATTGAAAATGGGTCGTGGATGTGTATTCCAGCATGACAATGACCCAAAACACACGGCCAAGGCAACAAAGGAGTGGCTCAAGAAGAAGCATATTAAGGTCCTGGAGTGGCCTAGCCATTCTCCAGACCTTAATCCCATAGAAAATCTGTGGAGGGAGCTGAAGGTTCGAGTTGCCAAACTTCAGCCTCGAAACCTTAATGACTTGGAGAAGATCTGCAAAGAGGAGTGGGACAAAAGCCCTCCTGAGATGTGTGCAAACCTGGTGGCCAACTACAAGAAACGTCTGACCTCTGTGATTGCCAACAAGGGTTTTGCCACCAAGTACTAAGTCATGTTTTGCAGAGGGGTCAAATACTTATTTCCCTCATTAAAATGCAAATCAATTCATAACATTTTTGACATGTGTTTTTCTGGATTATTTTGTTGTTATTCTGTCTCTCACTGTTCAAATAAACCTACCATTAAAATTATAGACTGATCATGTCTTTGTCTGTGGGCAAACGTACAAAATCAGCAGGGGATCAAATACTTTTTTCCCTCACTGTATGTATATGTATGTACAGTGGGGAGAACAAGTATTTGATACACTGCCGATTTTGCAGGTTTTCCTACTTACAAAGCATGTAGAGGTCTGTAATTTGTATCATAGGTACACTTCAACTGTGAGAGACGGAATCTAAAACAAAAATCCAAAAAATCACATTGTATGATTTTTAAGTAATTAATTTGCATTTTATTGCATGACATAAGTATTTGATACATCAGAAAAGCAGAACTTAATATTTGGTACAGAAACCTTTCTTTGCAATTACAGAGATCATACGTTTCCTGTAGGTCTTGACCAGGTTTGCACACACTGCAGCAGGGATTTTGGCCCACTCCTCCATACAGACCTTCTCCAGATCCTTCAGGTTTCGGGGCTGTCGCTGGGCAATACGGACTTTCAGCTCCCTCCAAAGATTTTCTATTGGGTTCAGGTCTGGAGACTGGCTAGGCCACTCCAGGACCTTGAGATGCTTCTTAAGGAGCCACTCCTTAGTTGCCCTGGCTGTGTGTTTCGGGTCGTTGTCGTGCTGGAAGACCCAGCCACGACCTATCTTCAATGCTCTTACTGAGGGAAGGAGGTTGTTGGCCAAGATCTCGCAATACATGGCCCCATCCATCCTCCCCTCAATACGGTGCAGTCATCCTGTCCCCTTTGCAGAAAAGCATCCCCAAAGAATGATGTTTCCACCTCCATGCGTCACGGTTGGTATGGTGTTCTTGGTGTTGTACTCATCCTTCTTCTTCCTCCAAACACGGCGAGTGGAGTTTAGACCAAAAAGCTATATTTTTGTCTCATCAGACCACATGACCTTCTCCCATTCCTCCTCTGGATCATCCAGATGGTCATTGGCAAACTTCAGACGGGCCTGGACATGCGCTGGCTTGAGCAGGGGGACCTTGCGTGCGCTGCAGGATTTTAATCCATGACGGCATAGTGTGTTACTAATGGTTTTCTTTGAGACTGTGGTCCCAGCTCTCTTCAGGTCATTGACCAGGTCCTGCCGTGTAGTTCTGGGCTGATCCCTCACCTTCCTCATGATCATTGATGCCCAACGAGGTGAGATCTTGCATGGAGCCCCAGACCGAGGGTGATTGACCGTCATCTTGAACTTCTTCCATTTTCTAATAATTGCGCCAACAGTTGTTGCCTTCTCACCATGCTGCTTGCCTATTGTCCTGTAGCCCATCCCAGCCTTGTGCAGGTCTACAATTTTATCCCTGATGTCCTTACACAGCTCTCTGGTCTTGGCCATTGTGGAGAGGTTGGAGTCTGTCTGATTGAGTGTGTGGACAGGTGTCTTTTATACAAGTAACGAGTTCAAACAGGTGCAGTTAATACAGGTAATGAGTGGAGAACAGGAGGGCTTCTTTAAGAAAAACTAACAGGTCTGTGAGAGCCGGAATTCTTACTGGTTGGTAGGTGATCAAATACTTATGTCATGCAATAAAATGCAAATTAATTACTTAAAAATCATACAATGTGATTTTCTGGATTTTTGTTCTAGATTCCGTCTCTCACAGTTGAAGTGTACCTATGATAAAAATTACAGACCTCTACATGCTTTGTAAGTAGGAAAACCTGCAAAATCGGCAGTGTATCAAATACTTGTTCTCCTCACTGTATGTGTAAATGTATGTGTATGTATGTATATGTGTGTATATATATATATATATATATATATATATATATATATATATATATATTTTATATGCGAGAGAAAAAAAACATGGGGGATTGGAAGTGGTGCAGACAATTACATTGATGGAAGTTACAATCTATCTGCAATATTAAAGCAGAATTTTTTTTTTGGGTGTGCAAATGCATATAGTTATTAACTTAAATTTTTTATATTCACCTTCACCTTCACCTTCACCTCTCTGTATCTCTCTGTCTTCCACTCCCTTCCCACCTCTCTCTCTCCCTCTCTCACTTTCATCGTTTCTTTCTCACTTTCTTCCTCTCTCTTTCTGTGTCTGTCTAGCGAAGACACCTAGTTAAGGGCATTTGGAATCACCATAATTGCTTACACCTATCCATTTAATTGATCAGGTTTAACTTATAGCTATATATCTCAATATGACAGACATATAACTATATGTATAGCTAGCAACATGTAGATGACCAACTAGCTAGATGTAAATGGTTGTTGAAAAATGGTTGTGCATAGCTAAATCCGTCCAGTTATCTAATAGAAGTTACATGCTTAGCGTTACCCTGAATTGTGAATTTCTCTGAATGTTGCACCTCTTGTCGAGATTAATGGTGCCGTCTGTAAGGGATCGGGGGTTGGCTGGGTCTAGACAGAGTCTGACACTTCCTCGATCTACAGAGAGGGGGAGTCATCAGACTCGATCTGGTTCACCTGAGTTCTGAGCACACCTGTCTGTAATTAGGGTAGGATATAAGGTGTGCTCAGAAGTTCAGTCGGTGCGAGGTATTGTTCCATTGTGACTTGCTAAGCATTTTGTTCCGAGAGAGAGAGAGAGAGAGAGAGAGAGAGAGAGAGAGAGAGAGAGAGAGAGAGAGAGAGAGAGAGAGAGAGAGAGAGAGAGAGAGAGAGAGAGAGAGAGAGAGAGAGAGAGAGAGAGAGAGAGAGAGAGAGAGAGAGAGAGAGAGAGAGAGAGAGAGAGAGAGAGAGAGAGAGAGAGAGAGAGAGAGAGAGAGAGAGAGAGAGAGAGTTTGTTGTTTTTGATTACCCGTGTATCCGACCTGTGCCTTGTTGTTTGACTCCCCGTATTGCTTAATCCTCTGCTTGTCTATCCCAGTGATTACCGTACTCTGACCCTGTGCCTGTGCCCTCGACTACGACTACGCCCGCTCCCTTGGTACCTCTGCCTGGCCCGGTTTTGACCACAGCCCGCCCGACTACGATTAAGCTATTCCCTTGTCTGTACTCTAATAAAGCATCGCAATTCTGCGATTGGATCTTACCACTCTGTCCGAGTATTCATTACAGAATACCTCGCCATTACCATGGATCCAGCGGAATTACAGAGGCGATGGGAGATACAGGAGAAACGGATGGATGAACTCCTGCAGCTACTCAACGCTGGTGCGGCTGAAGGCACCACCCCGAGCACGGTCAGTCCTCGTCATGCACCTCCGATTTCTCTACCAACAAGGTACGACGGGGAACCTGGCAAATGTCAGGGTTTCTACTCCAGACGTCCCTGTATATGTCGTATAATCGTACTATGTTTCCCGATGACCGTAGCAGGGTGGATTTCATGATTTCTCTGCTAACGGGAAGAGCACTGGATTGGGCTACTGCGCTTTGGGCAGCTGAGGTCCCCGAGTTGAATGCGGAAGTTCAGTTCAAGAGACTGTTCCAAGAGGTGTTCGACCACCCAGTATCTGGGCGTAGTGTGGGAGACCAACTATGCGAACTTCAGCAGGGCCGTCGCACAGTAGCCGACTACGCTTTAGAGTTCCGTACTATAGCAGCCGGTAGCGGATGGAGCGAGACTGCGTTGCTCACCGTTTTCCGAAGAGGGCTGCGCAAGGGACGTACAGACTGAGTTGGCTTGTCGAGGAGATATCACTGCGCTACATGAGTTTATCAAAATAGCCATCTCTATTGATAATCTGATAGTGCAACACAAGGTATCCACAGTCCGGGGAGCCCTCGATCACTGGTCCTAAGCAATCGACAGAGCGGAGGAGAGAATCTGAGGAGGAACCTATGCAACTGGGACGGTCACCTCTACAAGGTTCGGTGAGACAACAACGTCGGCAAGACGGATTATGCCTGTATTGTGGTCAGTCGGGTCATTTCGTTCGTCTATGTCCGGTACGACCAAACCGTACCCCAGGATATCGCCTCGGAACTGCCAAACCGGTGAGTGAGACTCAAGTTTTGAACATTACATCGAAACAAATGTATGTGCCAGTTACCTTATCTGTCAGAGAGAAAGTGTGCAGGTTGGAAGGACTTATTGATTCCGGAGCGGCTGCCAGCTTTCTGGATATGGGTCTTGCTGAGGAGTTGGGAGTTCAACTTATCCCAATTCAACCTCCCCTGCGAGTCAACGCGCTAGACGGTGAGCCCATGGGCACTGGGTTCATTACGCACCGTACAGAGGTAATCAAGTTACAAGTGGGCTCCATATACCATAAAAAATCGTTACCCTCTTCCTTTGATCCCAGCAGCCCTCGAGCAGGTGGGGCAGGCCTCTATCTACAGTAAACTGGACCTCAGGAGTGCGTACAATCTGGTGCGCATTAGAGAAGGGGATGAATGGAAGACCGCCTTCATCACACATCGAGGACACTATGAATATTGTGTCATGCCCTATGGACTTACCAACGCGCCCTCAGTATTCCAGGCGTTCATGAATGACATTTTCAGGGACATGATTGATCGCTTTGTTATAGTTTACATTGATGACATCCTAATCTATTCTAACTCTCTGAGTGAACATGTGTCCCATGTACGACAGGTTCTGGATCGGCTCCTACACCATTCTCTGTTCGTGAAGGCAGAAAAGAGTGAATTCCATGTCACTACGATTTCCTTCCTTGGGGCCATACTCACTCCCGACGGGGGTTAAACTGGATGAATCCAAGGTACAAGCGGTACAAGACTGGCCTCAACCCCAGACGGTGAAAGAGCTCCAGAGATTCTTAGGGTTTGCCAATTACTATAGACGGTTCGTGCGTAATTTCAGCACAACCGCAGCGCCCCTGTCGGCGATGACCAGCTACAAGGGTCGCGGTCTGAACTGGACGGAGGGGGCAGTGCGTGCGTTTGAGACGTTGAAGCAACGCTTTACCACCGCTCCTATTTTATGTCAGCCGGACCCTACCTTACCATTTATCGTGGAAGTGGACGCCTCGGAGGTTGGAGTTGGAGCCGTGTTATCCCAACGCCAAGGTGAGCCACCTAAATCACGACCCTGTGCTTTCTTCTCTAGGAAACTGAATTCGGCCGAGCAGAACTATGACGTGGGTAATCGGGAATTACTGGCGGTGAAGTTAGCACTGGAGGAGTGGAGACATTGGTTGGAGGGAGCAGAGCATCCGTTCCAAGTGCTCACGGACCACCGCAACCTGGAGTATCTTCACAGTGCCAAACGACTGAACTCCCGACAGGCAAGGTGGTCCTTATTCTTCAACCGTTTCCGATTCACTGTCTCTTATATCCCCGGGTCCAAGAATGGTAAGGCGGACGCGCTTTCCCGACGGTTCGAGCGCGCGGAAAGACCCGTGGAGCCAGAACCTATTCTCCCCATGAGTTGCCGTGCTGGTCCGGTGAGGTGGGCTATTGATGACACTATTCAGGAGAGCTTACAAGCGGAACCAGCCCCTCCAGAAACCCCGGTGTCTAAGGTGTTTGTACCAGCTCCACTTCGACCTCAACTGATGGAATGGTGCCACACGTCGCTGGGATCTGGTCATCCCGGAATCACTCGAACTACACGACTCATCAGCCGAAAATACTGGTGGGATTCCCTCACAGATGATGTCAGAGACTATGTCTTATCCTGTCCAGTATGTGCTCAGTCCAAGGTACCTCGTGCACTACCGGAGAGTAAGCTGATGCCATTGCCAACTCCTCAACGACCCTGGTCGCACATTGCAATGGACTTTGTTACCGACCTACCAGAATCTGAGGGCCATACTGTAATTCTCGTGGTCATCGATCGTTTCTCCAAGATGTGCCGGTTGGTACCCATGACCCGTTTGCCTAACGCCACTCAGATGGCTGAGACTATGTTTACCCAGGTGTTCCGGCAGTTTGGTGTCCCGGAGGATATTGTTTCCGACCGGGGACCCCAGTTTGTATCCCGGGTATGGAAGGCCTTCTGCGAACGCTTGGGCATCTCGGTAAGCCTAACCTCCGGATATCATCCCCAGGCCAATGGGCAGACAGAACGACTCAACCAGGAAATTGGGAAATATCTACAGCAACAATGTTCGCGGCAGCCGCAAGAGTGGAGCCGATTCCTTCCTTGGGTAGAGTATGCTCAGAACTCACTCATTCACACCTCCCTACGCCTAACGCCCTTCCAGTGTGTTCTAGGGTATCAACCACCCCTGTTCCCGTGGGATACCGCATCAGGGATGGTACCGCGGTGGACGAGTGGTTCCATCGGAGTGCGCAGGTCTGGGAGACGGCCCATCAACATCTCAGTCAAGCCTCACAACAGCAAAAGACCTACGCCGACCGACGCCGGAGACCTACTCCCACTTATCAACCCGGGCAGCGAGTGTGGCTGTCTCACCCGAGACCTGCGGTTCCGACGGAGCTGCAAGAAGCTCCAACCCAGGTACATTGGTCCCTTCAAGGTACAGAGACGTATTAACCCTGTCACCTACCGTCTGTTACTCCCTCGACACTACAGGATAAACCCTACGTTCCACGTCTCCCTGTTGAAACCTGTCCATTATAGCCCGATGTACCCACCAATCGCTCAACAACCTACTACACCACCTTTGGAGGATGAACAGGACACCACCTATACAGTCCACGAGATACTGGAGTCAAGACGGAGACGAGGGGGCATCGAATATCTCGTGGACTGGGAGGGATATGGACCTGAGGAACGGTCCTGGGTCCCTGCTAAGGACATACTAGACCCCGCTCTCAAGGCCACTTTCCACGCTGAACACCCAGGTCATCCCGGACCCCGACCCAGAGGAAGACCACCCGGTAGAGGTAGAAGGCCGTCAGGAGCCGGCCCTGGGGAGGGGGATACTGTAAGGGATCGGGGGTTGGCTGGGTCTAGACAGAGTCTGACACTTCCCCGATCTACTGAGAGGGGGAGTCATCAGACTCGATCTGGTTCACCTGAGTTCTGAGCACACCTGTCCGTAATTAGGGTAGGATATAAGGTGTGCTCAGAAGTTCAGTCGGTGCGAGGTATTGTTCCATTGTGACTTGCTAAGCGTTTTGTTCCGAGAGAGAGAGAGAGTTTGTTGTTTTTGATTACCCGTGTATCCGACCTGTGCCTTGTTGTTTGACTCCCCGTATTGCTTAATCCTCTGCTTGTCTATCCCAGTGATTACCGTACTCTGACCCTGTGCCTGTGCCCTCGACTACGACTACGCCCGCTCCCTTGGTACCTCTGCCTGTCTCTGCCTGGCCCGGTTTTGACCACAGCCCGCCCGACTACGATTAAGCTATTCCCTTGTCTGTACTCTAATAAAGCATCGCAATTCTGCGATTGGATCTTACCACTCTGTCCGAGTATTCATTACACCGTCATAGTATTTCGCCTGCTTGGAAAGATAAAATAAAATCTTGAGGGATGCCATTGAAGTGCAAGCTACATACAAACAGAAAGCTACAATAACAGGTACAGTAGCTAGCTAGCTAACGTTAGCTAAATAAAACTGTCTAGCTAGCTAGCTGACTAGGTAGGCGGAGGTAAATATTTTTGTGTTAAAATCGCCAGTTGGCCACCCATCCCTTATGGGATTAATTGACACATAAACAAACATTACAATAATTCACTGTGATAATTCAGTAATAATTATTCTTCCGGTATTCTCTGCAGTGCACATCGCATTAAGAGTGAAAAAATTAAAGATAAAAATCAATACATAATAGTAAATATGTTTATCCAAACAATAATTATATCCCTAGAGCAACTACTGTTGACCTTCTTTGCAAAATAGTGTGTTTTAATCAATTTGGTGGCATGTGAATATATTTAGTATAGTTTCATCTAAAAAGGATAACTTTGATAATGTTTTACGATTTTCATTTTTATTAAATTCACTGAGGAGGATGGTCTTCCCCTTCCTCCTCTGAGGAGCATCCACTGTTGTAGATCAACTATGGTGAATGAAGCTACAGCAACCTGTCTGGGCCTCACTAAAACTCAGACCCTGGTTACGGCCCTGAACATACGTTCCAGTGCCTATGACTATTTGCTAAACCTCAATACTCCAAACATCCTGCTCTAAATTGAGAGAGACTGGGTGGCAGGGGTTACATGATTACCATGGCATAATACATTCATCATCATTAGAAAGCCAGACATAGACACTCATGAAAGATCTAGACAAATGTCGCTCCCAAAGTAAATGTATGTTTAACAGAGGCCTAATTTAGCTTTTATAACTGGCAGACAGACAGACTTCAGTTAATGAGGCACTTTACGGTTCAGACAATCTATTTGTGAATTAACAGAGAAAGGCATCAGATTTATAACACATCTACAGTAGGGCATATTCTGCTTATGTATTGTTAAGAACTAAAAGCCAGGACTTAGAGGAGAGGATTCCCCTTTAGACTTATTGGGTGCCTGGCTCGGAGGGCTGGTCAGGAGACTGGGGCAGCTTTGTCATAGGGCTGGCAAGTTGGACAATTACAGCAATGACCAAGACTAAACTGCCCGTCCCCCTTTCAGATGAAAAATGGGAGGCACAGCCACCTTCGCATTCTATTAGACAGTTGAAACTTCAAACTACCACAGCTGAATTTATTTTATTTTTTTGCTGATTCTCTGATCTTGCTGATTTTCTGAGATTCGCTGGTTCACTGGATTGAGATCATTGGAAGAATGAGGACTGAGGACCTAATACCAGCGATAACAGTCTTCTTAAGACGACCTTTGACCTTTCAGATTCCATTCCCAGCAGGTCTTAGTACAGTCCAAATGACCAGGGGGCATTGAGGGTTTCTGATACACATTCCTTGATCTTCATGAGCCGTTACAGATGGTTGTAAATTACACATAGCGCCTTGTCATCAGCCCCCCTGTGCCCCTTCGGTCATGATCCCTGCCACCCCTACCCTACTTACACAGCAACAACAGTAGCTGAACAACCATCAGCCTCAATCCGGCACAACCGATTGTGGTGAGGGGAATAGAGTGATGGTAGAGGTAGGCCTAGCAGGAGGAAGTTATTTGGATGCTACATTAGTTTAGGTATAAACATTTTAAAACCTTATGTCATGTTCACACTCTTCAACAATCATTATCTTTTTCAGTTCTTTGATACCCAAAACACACCCTGTATTCCCATGCTTTCCTCTCTGTCTGATGTGATATGAGATACACACCTATCCAGGCAGCATCTTATTTGCCCCATCTGGTCCATGCCACCTATTTACCTGAATTTACCCCCTCAATCTCCTCCTTCTACTACTTGTCCTCTTCTCTTTTGCCTATGAATAGTTTGTCACCAGAATCGGCAACAGTATCAACATTAGACTGATGTCATTTTTCTACAGTAGGCTAGGCTGTACAGTAGACTTGGGCAGGCTACAGTAGCCTACATTAGATTGTCTTTGCAATGCTTAGTGGCTGTGTTGGTCTGCTTTGTAACTTAACCAGAACTTAGCCAGAACAGGGGTGTAATCATTACGCCAATTCTGTTGCAAAACGTTTTGTTTCTGGTGTCCTTTGACAGCTCTTTGGTCTTGGCCATAGTGGAGTTTGGAGTGTGACTGTTTGAGGTTGTGGACAGGTGTCTTTTATACTGATAACAAGTTCAAACAGGTGCCATTAAAACAGGTAACGAGTGGAGGACAGAGGAGCCTCTTAAAGAAGAAGTTACAGGTCTGTGAGAGCCAGAAATCTTGCTTGTTTGTAGGTGACCAAATACTTATTTTCCACCATAATTTGCAAATAAATTCATTAAAAATCCTACAATGTGATTTTCTGGAGAAAAAAATTCTCAATTTGTCTGTCATAGTTGACGTGTACCTATGATGAAAATTACAGGCCTCTCTCATCTTTTTAAGTGGGAGAACTTGCACAATTGGTGGCTGACTAAATACTTTTTTCCCCCACTATAAACATAAGATTTCACATTTAGAAACGTTCAGTTTTAAACCAGATGCAATAGAGAATGCAGTGATAGCATTAAGGGCATGGGCGACCTGGTCCTTATCCTTTAAGAAAAGAGTAGTACATTCAGCCAGTTGGGAAATGTTGATCTCTCAGTTAAAAATGGATAAGCCATGCAGATTTGCATTTTTCAAAATATCTAGAGTTGGAAGTTCCACTCCCAAAATGAATAAAAAGGGCAAAGTTGGGCATCCCTGTCATACACTTCTGTTGATACTGAATCTTTTGGATGTATTAAGGTTTAGTATCACAGAACTATTTATATCTTTGTAAAACATGCGAATGAAATTGATAAAATTTTCACAGAAACCAAAACATTTGAGACCGAAATATAAATGAATGCTCATTTGTGTCAAAGGCTTTACAGAAGTCCCAATATAAAACAACAGCACCTGAGTCAATTGCATCTGAATAATCTAAAAGGTCCAAGACTAAACTACTATTTGAGCTTATGTGACAGCCCTTCATAAATTTAAATGTAAATAAATCCTGTTTGAGTCTCATTTATAATGGTATTTATTCCTTTCTTTCATCTTTTGGCATAAACCAGAGCAATCAATTTGTAATCAATATTTAATAAAGTAATTGGTCTCCAATTGTCAATGAGAGAAGGGTGTTTATCAGGCTTCGGAATCAGTGAAATAAGGCCCTGTTTCATAGTGGAGACCATTTCACCATTTTCAATGCAATCTTGAAACATATTAAAAACAGGGTCTTCTAGTAACTCCCAAAACTGCCTATAGAATTCAACTGACAAGCCATCAGGGCCAGGTGATTTCCCTTTTTTCATTGAATTCAGAGCCTCTCTAATTTCTTCGATTGACACAGGTGAATTGCAAACTGAGTGGAAATCATTCTCAATTACAGGGACATAATTCTGAATATGGGAAATGTAGCTTTCGCAGCCATCTTCCTGAAATTGTGAATTGTAAAGATTTTTATAAAAGGAATTGACAAATGTTGATATTGTAATGGGATCTTTGCATAATACATCATTAATTTTGAGTGCCGTTATAGATTTTCTTTTGTAGTTTCTCTTTTCAAGTGCAAAAAAACAACTGGTGTTTCTTTCCCCTTCTTCAATCCATTTCGCTCTTGATCTGACAAAGACACCCTTTGCCAGATCCATGTAAAGCTGTTCTAATTCTAGTTGTAAAGATTTAAATACAGACTCTTCTTCTTGAGATAGATTATCTTTCTTTAGAAAACTGTCAAGCTTGCGCATCAAATCTTTTTGCTTCGGCTCTTTGGCTCGTTTAATGGCTACAACTCTAACTTTATATTTGAAGAATTCCCATCTACTTCCATGACCCAATTCTATCTTTGGCTAATTATTTGATGTTTCCAATGAAAATAGGATCTTTAAGAAGTGTGTTGTTTAATTTCCAATATCCTTGAATAGCCTTAGATTTTTTAGTAGCTTGTAAATTCAGGGAAATTAAATGATGATCAGAAAAGGGAGCCAACTGATGATCTACATCTATAACAAATTGTAACAAAAAGGGGGATTTTCGTGACATAGTTTTGTTGGTCCAGGTATAACCCTTTGCATCCAGATTGAAATAACGCCAGGCATCATCAACAGAGAGATCCTTGCATAATGTTGTGAAGATATTGCTATTTTGAGAGCTTCGATTCATTCTAGGAGGAAAATGATCAGCAGTCATCAGGTGTTTCGTTAAATTCCCCTGAGAGAATTAGAAAAGCCTCTGAGTATTTGTTGGGTAAATCCTGTAATTTCCTGGTAAATTGGGCAAAGGGGGTCTTATTTGGAGCATGTGAGTTATGTCCATACACATTAAAGATGATGAAAATAGCATTGTCATGTTTAACAGTTACTATGAACCATCTCCCATCCTGTGAAGATGTGGATTCTAGAATGTCGCCTTTAAACTTGTGGATAAGCGTCAAAACACCAGCAGAATGGTTTGATCCATGACTGAAATAGGCCATGTCTCACAATTCAAATCACTTTCACATGAATGAGTTTCCTGAAGAAGGACAAAATCTGCCTTACTGCGTTTACAATATCAAAATAAGGCTTTCCTTTTTGTAAGATCTCTCAAACCCCTAGCATTCAGGTTAACGACATTGAGTGACTTGAAAACAAACTTCTGCATCAAAAAAGAAAGAGACAAACTAGAGAACAGATGTAGTAATGCAAACAATAAAACAAACAGTAAACCTTGAGAGGGTTACTCCAGACGGAAAACTACGCTCAGTTGAGGTAGCGGTGGTTAACAGTATAACAAATTCATTTTATTTTTTTTTTGGGGGGGTTGGCAAGTGTTCATAAATTGTAGTTCAAATGGTAGATTTACTCGTGGCAGTACAGTAAATGTAGATGGAAATGTCCTCTTTCACTTTTTTCTCTGGTGGATTTTTAATTGGGGTCTCGGGTAAAGAGTTTGCAAGGATCTCGTCCTGGTCCGTCTTGTTCTTTCTCTTGGTTGAGCTTGCGGCACCTTGTGTATCCATGCTGCTATGGCTCTCGTCGTCACTAGCTAGCATGCCTGCCGTCTTCTGTGAGGCTTAGATATTCCGTCTTCTGTTGTCTTTCTGTCGTGTTCTTCCCATTCAACTTGACAAAAATGAACTCTAAACTTGCCATATGTAGCTAAAACAAGTTATAGTTACTTTCTTGCTACATTGATAGCCAATATTAGACTGTTAACCACCTAACCCTCGAAATTGCTTGGACAAGCGAGAAAACAATCCCTCTCACAGCGACGCCATCTTGGCTTCACAGGACTGTAGCTCTGCCACTTTCCACTGCAGATGTGACATAGGCGGATGTGGTGGATTGAGACTCAGCCCATACAAAAAACATAGGCCTATCTCTATCTTAACTAGAAGGATTTTGAGGTGTATTGTTTTATTGTGTTAATGTGGACTCTAGGGGTTTTTAAAACACTCATAAGCCTTAGTTCCATCTCTATCGGGAAACCAGGTCCAGCAGAACAAGGCAGAATCCCTGCCTACATGAGGTGCTAAACAAAACATCACCGGTAGAGGTCTCAACTGGGATAGTGTAAAAGTTACGTCGGGCACCACAGGGTGACACACACTTGGGCACACCAGGGAATTTACAGCTGTCTGGAAATGATGCAGGGATGGAAAGAGTCTGTAAGCATTCCTCTATGAATCGTTTGTACTTTGCAGTTGAAAAAGAGTTGAGAGTAGCCTAAACATAATTGTGTCTGTTCGAGAAATGTTGATGTAGTTGCGCACCTGGATAAGCTACTTTCAAAAGGATCTTCACACCAGTGCGCTACCAATAGGACGTTTCAAACAGTAAGAGGTCTTTTGATTATAATGTTTTGCCGAAATCAAACAACAAGAGCCACGATTGCCCGTGGTTCAGCACTTGAAATGGAGATACGGCGAGGGAATTTCAGACAGAGTGTTTTCTTGGACACGTTACAGGTAAATTGAGGTTATTCTTATCGAGGACAAACGTAGGGTTTTGTTAACTTTCGTTGGTCGTTGCGCTCTGTATCCGCACCATGATTGCGCTGCAATCACGATGACAAACATGTGTTGTGCTGGGCACTGGCAGGTACAAAGTTGACACCAAATCCGTGATACATTGTAGCAGCTAATGACTAGTGTATTTCTCTTTAATTGAAATGTGCAACAATGTAATGGTAGGTGTTCGTGTATCTTCCCGTCATTGGTTATTTGATTCAGAAGGCAACGTGGAAAAACGGCTATATTTTCGTTTTGGGTTTGTGAATTTGTAAAACGAAAATCGGAAATCAACTTGTTTTCTCATTTATTGTGTTGAAATTGGACATGGAATAACAAACAAATAACAACACATTTTATTTTTAAAAATCGTTTTGTTCATACCTGGAAGTACACACCCGCTCATAGAATATTCACAGGGGGTTTACAGCCTAGGTTTGCAGCACAAATAATAGATTAGACTGTGTGAGTGTGACAGGAAGATAAAAATACTCATGTTAGCTAAGATGCAGAACTTATCATGAAATGAGCATACCAATAGAACAAACTCAACAACTGAACAAAGTTGGCTTGCACTAGCTGGCTAGCTAGCACTGGCTGGCTACTACTGGCTAGCTAGCAAGCTGGCTACTGACTAGCTAGCAGACTGGCTGGTTAGCTAGCCCTACCTGGCTACTGGCTATAGCCATGCTAGCTAGTGGAATTAAGTTATTCCCTCAACATGCTACAAGATGAAGCTGCCTGGTCAGAGCTACCTGCTGAAGAAAGGTGAGATTTCTCCGTTACTTTCTGTAGGTAACTTAGATAGACCTTCTGGCTGGCTGATGGTGCTTATTGACTTATTAATAATGAACTGCAGTTCATATCTGGCACTTTTACCAATCTGGCACTTTGCATAGCTAACTTAGCTATTGCTTACACATGCAACAATATCCAATTAAGCTATATTCAGTGACGGTGTGTTTGTGTGTGTTCTGAATGTTCCCGCAGGAGAAGGGCACAGTATGGTACAGTGAGGGAAAAAAGTATTTGATCCCCTGCTGATTTTGTATGTTTGCCCACTGACAAAGACATGATCAGTCTATAATTTTAATGGTAGGTTTATTTGAACAGTGAGAGACAGAATAACAACAAAAAATCCAGAAAAACGCATGTCAAAAATGTTATAAATTGATTTGCATTTTAATGAGGGAAATAAGTATTTGACCCCTCTGCAAAACATGACTTAGTACTTGGTGGCAAAACCCTTGTTGGCAATCAGAGGTCAGATGTTTCTTGTAGTTGGCCACCAGGTTTGCACACATCTCAGGAGGGATTTTGTTCCACTCCTCTTTGCAGATCTTCTCCAAGTCATTAAGGTTTAGAGGCTGACATTTGGCAACTCGAACCTTCAGCTCCCTCCACAGATTTCCTATGGGATTAAGGTCTGGAGACTGGCTAGGCCACTCCTTTGTTGCCTTGGCCGTGTGTTTTGGGTCATTGTCATGCTGGAATACCCATCCACGACCCATTTCAATGCCCTGGCTGAGGGAAGGAGGTTCTCACCCAAGATTTGACGGTACATGGCCCTGTCCATCGTCCCTTTGATGCGATGAAGTTGTCCTGTCCCCTTAGCAGAAAAACACCCCCAAAGCATAATGTTTCCACCTCCATGTTTGACAGTGGGGAAGGTGTTCTTGGGGTCATAGGCAGCATTCCTCCTCCTCCAAACACGGCGAGTTGAGTTGATGCCAAAGAGCTCGATTTTGGTCTCATCTGACCACAACACTTTCACCCAGTTCTCCTCTAAATCATTCAGATTCAGATGGGCCTGTATATGTGCTTTCTTGAGCAGATGGACCTTGCGGGCGCTGCAGGATTTCAGTCCTTCACGGCGTAGTGTGTTACCAATTGTTTTCTTGTTGACTATGGTCCCAGCTGCCTTGGGATCATTGACAAGATCCTCCCGTGTAGTTCTGGGCTGATTCCTCACCGTTCTCATGATCATTTCAACTCCACGAGGTGAGATCTTGCATGGAGCGCCAGGCCGAGGGAGATTGACAGTTCATTTGTGTTTCTTCCATTTGCGAATAATCGCACCAACTGTTGTCACCTTCTCACCAAGCTGCTTGGCGATGGTCTTGTAGCTCATTCCAGCCTTGTGTAGGTCTACCATCTTGTTCCTGACATCCTTGGAGAGCTCTTTGGTCTTGGCCATGGTGGAGAGTTTGGAATCTGATTGTTTTTGGACAGGTGTCTTTTATACAGGTAACAAACTGAGATTTGGAGCACTCCATTTAAGAGTGTTCTCCTAATCCCAGCTCATTACCTGTATAAAAGACACCTGGGAGCCAGAAATCTTTCTGATTGAGAGGGGTCAAATACATATTTCCCTCATTAAAATGCAAATCAATTCGTAACATTTTTGACATGCGTTTTTCTGGATTTTTTTGTTGTTATTCTGTCTCTCACTGTTCAAATAAACCTACCATTGAAATTATAGACTGATCATTTCTTTGTCAGTGGGCAAACGTACAAAATCAGCAGGGGATCAAATACTTTTTTCCCTCACTGTACATACTGCATGCTACAGTAGAAATGACAATATGATATACAGAGAATAAGGCACTTACTTTGATAGGAACGCACACATGTCCAAAGTTATTATTTGTAAGGAAACAACAATGAAGGCAATGCGAGCGCCAGCCAGAAAATTTGCCAGTTCGTGCAAGACTGTGCAAATGTCTTCATACTTGATCTGCGGAAACATTGGGAAAGTGCTTGGGCTCTTCTCGAAAAGAGAAGTTTGTCCGGCTCAGTAAAGCCTCAAACATAAATTGTCCGCAACAGTGAAATGCGCTACTTCTATGTGAATTAATGAGGAGGCGGAACACACCTCAATTCAAACTGTTGTTAGAAAATAAAACTTTTTAGATAATAATTTGAAATTGACAAGTTGAAACAGCCTATAGATAATTAGCAGGCAGCGCATGTTAACTGTCCTGTTGCATAACAATCACATTTTGGAACAGTGCCTTCTGACATCATGTGCATAAAACAACTAATGCTGGGGCGAACGTTAGAGTTATTCGGAACTGAGCGTGTGAAAAGGTTAAAGGGGCAGTGTTGTATTTTGAGACAGACTTGAATATGCAAATAAGCCAATAGGCAGAAGAGTAGCCTACATTGTCTAATTCTCTATATGGTTTTTGGGGACCTTCAATGCTGCAGAAATGTTTTGGTACCCTTCCTCAGATCTGTGCCTCGTCACAATCCTGTATCGGAGCTCTACAGACGATTCCTTCGACCTCATGGCTTATTTTTTTCTCTGACATGCACTGTCAACTGTGGGACCTTATATAGACAGGTGTATGCCTTTCCAAATCATGTCCAATCAATTGAATTTACCACAGATGGACTCCAATCAAGTTGGAGAAACATCTCAAGGATGATCAATGGAAACAGGATGCACCTGAGTCTCATAGCAAAGGGGTCTGAATACTTATGTAAATAAGGTATTTCTGTTTTTAATTTTTAATACATTTGCAAACATTTGTAAAAACCTGTTTTCGCTTTGTCATTATGGGGTATTTTATTTATTTAATCCATTTTCGAATAAGGCTGTAACGTAACAATATGTGGAAAAAGTCAAGTTGTCTGAATACTTTCCGAAGGCACTGTATAGGCTACTGTAGGCTATATCATAGAAATCAAAAGCTATTTCCATGTGAAAATGTTATGGGATTTGCTTAATTGGTTTTGCTGGTAGGCCTACATTATGCTCAAATGTTACTAATTTCAGGAAACTAGGTGTATGTCACGTCATTACGTCACAGGAGAGGCATTTGAACGTAAACATACATTTTTTTATCAAGATGCGTTTTTTTGGCAGAAAGTTTTCTGGAACGTGAACTTTCATGTGCCTTAATAACAAACTTGTATTCTATCCGTAAATACGAATAAAATGGTTAAATTACAAGCCTAGTTGGTTTAGCCACGGAAAAAGACAGGAACCTTGCCGCTATCAATGATTGGCTGAGATAATGGATGGGCTTGCCATGCCGGGAGATGAGTTTGGATTGGTTCCAGTCTGCCATGAAGTCAAGCTACATTTTCAGATATTATATATTTCTAATTTTGTCAGAAAGTCGTTTTCATTGCAAGTTAAATCGTACTGTTAGCTAGCTAGCAAATGTTAGCCTGCTGGCTCGCTAGCTAACGTTAAGTGTATGATCTGTGTAGTAATATTATTCATATCAGAAACCATTTCCATTGCTAGTTGGTTAGCTTTAGCTACCTGTAGATTCATACTACAGCTATGACAATGTTTGTATTGGTGGTAGTATGAGTTGGGATTATGCCAGTTCATTGTTTAGCTAGCTAGCTACATGTCTAAACAAAAGACTCCACTTCGCCAGATGATTACATGACCCATCAAGTTAGCCAGGTGTGTCTAGGGGTGATCACGGCCATCTATTGTATTTCATGAACATGTGTGTACATGTCTAGACAATAGTGAACCATCCACCAGCTAGATGTGTGTGGTTGTAGCATTTCCTTCACATGACCCATCAATTTAGACAAGTGTGTTGGGTAAGCGTCATCTAATAATTATAAAATATTTATAAAACATTTTTATCTGGACACTTTCTGTTTTTGATATTGCTACTATGCAAGTAACCATTTCACTGTACTGTTTACACCTTCTGTATCCTGTGCATGTGACAAATAAACGTTATATAGTGTGTGTTTACCAGAGACGGTAATGTAAAGAACAACATGACCTGCAGCAAAGTCAGATTAGGAAATAGGCCAAAGACTAGATAAAGTGTATTTTTACCTGGAGTTTTTCCTTATTGTAGGCTACTACTTTTACTTTTTTAAATCTTTGGTTGTTTACTTAAATACTAACTCCGTTTAGCACATGGCCTCACATGTGAATCCTTAGAGATGGGTGGGGCTAAGGCTTAAGTGGGTGTGAACGATGCTGAATGGGTGTAGACAAAGAAGAGCTCTCCAGTAGGTGTACCAAAACATTCAAGGGCCATTTTCTCATAAGTGGGGTTACAAGTTGATCAACTTTCAAAGCAGAATTACTTTACCATTGTTCCTTAACTGCAGTGTATGATATACAATTTTCTACCTCAGAGTCTCTACTTTTATCTAATGTAAAAAACACAATTTCAAATGTTGCTACCTAAGACCGAATCGAGGCGGTCAGCCACAATAGCCTGTTGGCTACTATCTAAAACTGTAAGGGTACAGCCTTAGTGTTCACTGTAAACGCGCGCCGGAAATTGCACAAAATTCAAGACCTAAAATTTGCTCAGTGCCCCAAAACATTTGAGGGAACATTGTGTACAGAGTCACTGCTGCAAAGACACACAGACACAGACAGACACAAAATAAAACAATGCTACGCAATGGCGGGCCATCTTCCTCCTAATTTAAACTCACTCAGAAAATAAAAACTTCAGAAGATTCCATGTGTGTGCCCCATTTAAGATATATAATTTCTAACCCGTGAAAAACAAACAAAAAACAAAATAAAATACCCTACCCAACTAACAAATATTTATAACAGGTGGGTTGTGTGTGCTGGTGTGTGTGGTAAAATGTAGGGCAAAAACAAACAAATGGCCAGGCCTTATTTACTTTGATAGCTCCCTCTTACGGCCTAATTTATAAGACTGCCAAATTTTACTAAATGCTCCCCCCAGCCCACAGACTCGTGAAACATTCCAATGAGAGATAATGAAATCCCCATTCTCCTGGAAGAGAAAGTATACATTTCGTTAACATTCAGCAATCCAAAAGTCGTACTTACAAACAAAACATGATGCAGATAATTCCACTGTACTCTCTCAAATCATTAATCGTTTGTTTCAATCTAATTCTTCGTGACTACTTGTGGTCCTCTGTAGCTCAATTGGTAGAGCATGGCGCTTGTAACGCCAGGGTAGTGGGTTCGATCCCCGGGACTACCCATACGTAAAAATGTATGCACACACGACTGTAAGTCGCTTTGGATAAAAGTGTCTGCTAAATGGCATATTATATTATATATTATACTCCAGAATAAGACGACATAAAATCTCTCACAAGATTAAAATCACCCAAGGTTATCTGAGTTTGCAAGGAGTATTTTTAATTGATTACCCTTTGGACTTCATTGTCTGTAATTGTAATGTTTTGCATTAATTCAGTCAAAATATAAATGTGTTGTTTTAACAAATCTAGAACCTATAAAAAGTTGGTGCTGTCCCATCAGCGTAATAGTCAAAACTAACTGCAATTCACTTTAACATATTGCATCAACAAAACCCTCAAATGTACACCATGTAGCCATCGTTGAAATGCGGCGCGATACAAAGTTTGACTATTTGTAAACATCATTCGTGCTCTTGCTCATACATACCGCCAATTTCAATGTTCCCTAAAATCCCCTCTCCTTGATTCTCACAAAGGCATTCAAAGCTCCCAAGCTAACTGGCTAAAGGTAGCTAGCTTGCTAGCTACTTCCAGACATAACACTCCGCTCACCCTAGCGGAGCTGGTTAGGTTTTGAAATTCATGTTATCAAGTAAGATCATGGCCACAGCTCTATCGCAATGGCCAATACGCTGTTATTAGAAGTCAGTACATTTAGGTAACTGTCCTTACTGATTAGGCTACAGGTAACAAAACAAACACTTGCTGTAGTTGACAAGCATACAGTATATTCAATTAATATCCATATTCAATTCAATATATTCACAGTAGTTTAAGCTAGCAAACCACTAGGCAACGCAAAAAAAGGACTACCTCGAAATCATCCCGCTATTCATGTTGAATAAGTGAGTCTTTCAATTTGAACCAAGCAAGCTGCTAAATCGTCCAGTCTACATCACAAAACAAACACTGGCTGCAGTATCTGTCTAAGCAACACATACCAACAATTGAAATACAATCAGAAACCCAGATTTTAGTCTATGCCATTGACCCAATGCTATTTAAATGACAAAGAAATCCCTCAAATATCCCAATTACACACACATAAAAATGCATCATATATTCACATAATCCATATAGAACATTAGAAATTCTTAGGTACTCGCATCAACCAATCCATTCGTGTTTTTAACGATTCTCAATCGCCACAAATCAGCTTCTTCAAACTCCCAGCGGAACCAAAAAACAGACATTCTGCTACTTTCCAAAACAACATCCCGCTCTCAATACCGTCCCACGATACTCCACGATGGGCAGTGACGTTACGGAACCCCAAGACAACACCACATCAAAGCTTATTATCAAAACTTATGTCAAATTATCATACACCCTTCTATATCTTATTATTCAAACTTTATACCACTCTCATATCACATTCACATATCACATTCACACATGCTATTCTCAAACACACTTAATCAATATTTGTATAACCTGCAGGAATATTTTCTTCTAATAAAAGGCCCAAATTTGGAATGTCAACCCTATCACATTTATAATTTTACTATAATCAATTTGACCATAATCATAGATCACCTATAAGGTTTCCAAATTTGGGAAACCTACAGGGATCGGTCCCACCGAGAAATAAAGGCTGAGCCATACCCTAAAAGACTGGCCGAAATATAATTTCTAGACGTCACACAAACACACCGGTACACGCGACCTGTTCCTCTAACAGGATTTTGTCTGGGAAACCATCCCTAAATCCATTAGCAGCAACATAAATATTACACTGAGTAGGTGTAAGTAGGGGCAGAGAAATAGTGAGGCAAACCATTCTCCAATTTGGCACTAAAATTACTATGACATTCTCATTCATAATTTAGTTTTGTTGTGGCCATTGAACCTTTGGGCCAGCATAGCACCCACCAAAACTATCATGTCAAACACCCTATCAGAGCTTTTAAACCCAGTCTCTACTTTCAGCTGTGTACACTTTTATCATTAGGATATCTGGTCGGAGCAGCAAAAACATTTTGATACTAAAGTTGCAAATAGGTCAAAAAATATGTCTCTGTTTCACGACCAGGGGCAAATGGTACATCTATTCCCAAGCCAGATAGTCCGTGTAGCCATTTTGGTAGCTATTTAGCTATCTGAGTTTACCCTTGGATTGTATTTTTTGTCTCTATGCACACTCACAGGACTCTACACACACACATTATTTTGCTCACACACATAACATGCACACACATTTATACTGACTTCACACACTCGCATACAATCATCATATACGCTACTGCTACTCTGTTTATCATATATCCTGATGTCTAGTCACCTTACCCCTATGCATATCTACCTCTATCACTCCAGTATACCTGCACATTGTAAATATGGTATTGGAACTGACCCTGTATATAGCTTACTTAATTATCGTGTTCTTCTTATTTCTCGTGTTTCTACCTTATGTTATTTTTAGTACTACTTTGATATTGATTACCTCATTGTTGGGTTTAGAGCGTGCAAGAAAGGCATTTCACTGTACTTGTGCACGTGACATTAAAACTTGAAGTTTGAAACTTGAAATGAACAATAATTACTACATTACTACATTAGGACTGGGATTGGTGTGTTTTACTTTGTTTTACCAACTGGAAACTGGGCTTTATGCTCACATTACCCTTTGAATAGCTAACTCCATACAACCTTCAGTAGAGATAATAGCACATTACTGCCATCTAGTGGATTAAAACGTGTACAACATGTGTGTTGGGTGGGGAGATCACCTATGCCAGGGAGGCGAATCTTAATCGCATAAAGCCCATTATTTGGCAGGGAATGCTATTTGTAGATCAGTGATTCTACACCTCACTTTGCTCAAGCTGATCCTTTCCAACGGACTCAGATGTTGTAGCTAAAAATTGGTCATTTAGGGGCAGTTAAAGAGGAGGGTCAATTAATCCAACCATGGAAGTGTATTGTAGCGAATTCGGCGGGTAGCCTCGATCCCGGATCCAGCGACTGTCAATCCAACACATAAACTGTACGCATAAAGGTATGGACCACACACACACCCAGCAGTAGCCAACCAGTGCTAGCTAGCCAGCTAATGCAAGCCAACTTTGTTCCGTTATTGTTGAGTTTGTTCTTTGGCATGCTAAATTTTTGATAAATTCTGCATCTTAGCTAACATGAGTATTTGTTTCTTCCTGTCACACTCACACAGACTAATCTACTCTTTGTGCTGCCAACCTAGGCTGTAAACACACCCCTTAAGCCCCGTGAAATTCTATGAGGGGGTGTGTACTTCGGGTATGAACAAAAAAATAGAATTCATTTTGTTATTTGGTTTCTGTTATGCCATGTCCAATTTTGACACAATAAATGAGAAAACAAGTAGATTTCCGATTTTCTTTTTTCAAATTGGGAAACCAAAAACGAAGAACTGGCCGTTTTCCGTTTTTCCACGTCTTTTGAATCAAATAACCAATGAATGGACACCTCTAGGCAAAGCATCTCTGTGTAATAACATTTCATGATCACAAACCACATTCCATCCACAGTTTTCATTTGTGTAAAGTAATACCATATAAAAAACGTTTCTGTACAATTTTATAAATGCCAAAAGATAATTTGTTTGTTCTTCATGGTGGGATCTTTTTGTGTCGGTAAAATTATTTATGCTATAAATGGCGGTGGAAACGCGTGCCCTTTATGTGCAAATGTTGATATAATAACCATCATTTCAAAGTAAACGTGGAGTCACGTGATGGTATGGTGTGTGGTCCTCCCGCTAAAACTCGGGAAACCATGCTGTTTATTAGGCTACAGATGAAATAATTTATGATGAACTTCACAGGGTGGTGAAAGTGCACGGTGATCTTGATGCGCCTTTCCAATAAATATCGAGGGTCTTATTCTAGTGACATGATGATCGATGCTTGACTGCCGTTTGACCCCTAAAAATATTCTCGCTCTTATCCATAATAATCTCGTCATGTAGACTAGCCTACCCGCACAGCCTACTAGCACTGTATCTGTGAGCTGTTGGTTAGAGTGGAAGTGCCTAGACCAGATTTTTATCAATTTGGTTCCCACTGATGGGAAAATGCGCATATTTTCGGTTTTTAGAATATTCGCATGAAAATCTGTCGCCAATTGTATGGCAGCATAGCTACTGACTACAATGCAATCACTTATTAATCTGCATTATAGTTTTTTTTCAATCCATTATGGTCAACTGTAGAGGCTCGCATCAAGTGGTCCCATGTGGCTCAGTTGGTAGAGAATGACGCTTGCAACGCCAGGGTTATGGGTTTGATTCCCACGGGGGACCAGTATGGACAAAAAAAGTATGAAAATGTATGCGCTAACTACTGTATATCGCTCTGGATAAGACCATCTGCTAAATGACTAAATTGTAAAAAGTCTCTAACTGTTCAGTCCACTACAACGGTCCCATTACAACATCTGCTCTCAATTATCCACTATTATTTGGGGAGCATACAGGCTTAAAAGAGTTTAATTCTAACCTCTAATTATGTTTACACACAGTCTACATTATTACCAGTGTTTTGATGGAAAGTATCTCACACACACACATTTGTGGGTGGGCTGAGCACTTCCATTATCATATGTGATTGCTTTTTGGACTCTTGGCATGGGCTACCAGTAACTTGCTCTGGTTTTGTGGATGTTTGAATGTGTCACATAATAATATAATAATAATATGCCATTTAGCAGACGCTTTTATCCAAAGCGACTTAGTCATGCGTGCATACATTTTTGTGTATGGGTGGTCCCGGGGATCGAACCCACTACCCTGGCGTTACAAGCGCCGTTCTCTACCAGCTGAGCTACAGAGGACCACCAAATCTTTACCAGGCTTGATGGTGCTGAAATGATGAAAATAAGGTCAATTAAGTTAAAATGCCTTGCAGTTGTGTATAGTCATACAAGACAATGTGGGTGTAGCAGTGCAGACTGTGAAATGTAAAAGGATACTTGATGGAATCTTAATGATGCCATAGTGCAGAGAATTGATCTCTCTCTCTCTCTCTCTCTCTCTCTCTCTGCTGTGGTTGTTTATAATTCATATCACAGGAAGTCTAATAAATGGCAAGAGCGGCACACTATGATTGTATTGATTTGCTACTTGCCCTGGGTCATTTCCAACTTGAAGTTCATAGGAGCATATCAAATTGGATGTCAAATGAAAGCTAAGGGTCTATATTTTGGGGAAATGAAGGCAGAGATAAATTTTTAAACCATTTTCCATCTTACAAATTAGGCATAATTAATACATTTGATTTCAGGTCAAAAAGATTGAAAAGGGGTCTTAGAAAACATCTACCAGAAAAAGTCTTAAAGGGTATTAGAAATACATCAAAACATTAATGTTGAAGTAAAGACCCCTGCCAACTAATATCAACACTTATATTTAGTTTTGGGGAAATTATTTGCCTTCTGTAAGTTTAAGAATCATTGCTTTGTGCCTTTTAATTCCGATACCAAAAACCCACATTTTTTCATATATACACTACCGGTCAAAAGTTTTAGAACACCTACTTATTCAAGGGTTTTTCTTTATTTTTACTATTTTCTACATTGTAGAATAATAGTGAAGACATCAAAATGATGAAATAGCACATATGGAATCATGTATTAACCAAAAAAGTGTTAAACAAATCAAAATATATTTTATATTTGAGATTCTTCTAATTGCCACCCATATTATGGCAAGAAAAGCTCTAATAAGCAAATATAAACGACAGTCCATCATTACTTTAAGACATGAAGGTCAGTAAATACAGAACATTTCAAGACCTTTGATAGTTTCTTCAGCACTATGATGAAACTGGCTCTCACGAGGACCACCACAGGAATGGAAGACCCAGAGTTACCTCTGCTGCAGAGGATAAGTTCATTAGAGTTACCAGTCTCAAAAATTGCAGCCCAAATAAATACTTCACAGAGTTCAAGTAACAGACACATCTCAACATCAACTGTTCAGAGGAGACTGCGTGAATCATGCCTTCATGGTCAAATTGCTGCAAAGAAACCACTACTAAAGGACACCAATAATAAGAAGAGACTTGCTTGGGCCAAGAAACACGAGCAATGGACATTAGACCGGTGGAAATCTGTCCTTTGGTCTGATGACGGCAAATTCAAGATTTTTGGTTCCAACCGACGTTGAGTAGGTTCCCACCGTGAAGCATGGAGGAGGAGGTGGTCCTCTGTAGCTCAGCTGGTAGAGCACGGCGCTTATGCAAGGTAGTGGGTTCGATCCCGGACTACCCATACACAAAAAAATGTATGCACGCATGACTGTAAGTCGCTTTGGATAAAGCGTCTGCTAAATGTATTATATTATATTATTATTATTATATATTATTATTATTATATTATATTGAGGTTATGGTGTGGGGGTGCTTTTCTGGTGACACTGTCAGTGATTTATTTAGAATTCAAGGCACACTTAACCAGCATGGCTACCACAGCATTCTGCAGCGATACGCCATCCCATCTGGTTTGGGCTTAGTGGGACTATCATTTGTTTTTCAACAGGACAATGACCCAACACACCTCTAGGCTGTGTAAGGGCTACTTGACCAAGGAGAGTGATGGAGTGCTACATCAGATGACCTGGCCTCCACAATCCCCCGATCTCAACCCAATTGAGATGGTTTGGGATGAGTCGCAGAGTGAAGGAAAAGCAGCAAACAAGTGCTCAGCATATGTGGGAACTCCTTCAAGACTGTTGGAAAAACATTCCTCATGAAGCTCATTGAGAGAATGCCAAGCGTGTGCAAAGCTGTCATCAAGGCAAAGGGTGGCTACTTTGAAGAATCTCACATATAAAACATATTTTTATTTGTTTAACACTTTTTTGGTTACCTCATGATTCCATATGTGTTATTTCATAGTTTTGATGTCTTCACTATTATTCTACAATGTAGAAAATAGTAAAAATAAAGAAAAACCCTGGAATGAGTAGGTGTGTCCAAGCTTTTGACTGGTACTGTACATATAATTAGATATTTTCTCATTTCTCTCCCTCATGAGGGAGGATAACGAAAGTTCACAGAAGTAACAAGTAAAGGTAGACCTAACAAGTAGTTAGTGTTAAGATTTTTGTTGACACATTTTTAAGTGATTAAAACTCGTTATTCCGTTACCAAATTGGTAACAGAATTACAGATAAAACTTTAACGGAATTACTGCAATTAAATAGGCTACAATGGGAAATCATAGTAGTCACAAACCATAGTTTGGACACCTGCTACTGTCCTCCCTTCCACTGGCATACTGTTATGTTCAGCTCATAAATGTTGTCTTTCTCTTTCTGTCGTCTGGTGGTCAAAGCAAGAGTGTGAAAACAGTCTGGACATGATGTGCTGTACTGTACTTTGCTCTACTGTACTGTGATGTCCAAATTTGTGAATCATAGATGTGTATGATTGGTTCAGATTTGGTCCGGTCCGGAACAACCAAATTTGATCTTGTTTGTGGTCGGAGCTCATTAGAATAATAGACAGTGTGTAGAATAATACCCATATATATATATATTTCTACCTTTGTGTACCTATTCAGGATATATCAACATGAAGACAATGACATACATATCAATAATTATGCATTTCTTTGTAGGATAGATCAGGGACCCATGATGTAATTCTGTTACCGTGATTATTTTACTGGGTGTAAATCCAGTTAACTTACTGTAGTTCAATAACCAAAATATATTTTTTCAAACTCAAGATGTCATGTCATACCTGACACCCCATTCTTTATGCAGACATCTTTGAATCTTAATTCGGAGCAGATACAGTGCTATGAAAAAGTATTTGCCCCCTTTTTAATTTTCTCTTCTTTTGCATATTTGTGATACTGAATGTTATCAGATCTTCAACCAAAACCTAATATTAGATAAAGGGAACATAAGTGAACAAATAACACAACAATTACATATTTATTTCATAAACAAAGTTATGCAACACCCAATTCCCCTGTGTGAAAAAGTAATTGCCCCCTTACACTCAATAACTGGTTGTGCCAACTTTAGCTGCAATGACTCCAACCAAATGCTTCCTGTAGTTGTTGTTCAGTCTCTCACGTCGCTGTGGAGGAATTTTGGCCCACTCTTCCATGCAGAACTGCTTTAACTCAGTGACGTGTGGGTTTTCAAGCATGAACTGCTCGTTTCAAGTCCTGCCACAACATCTCAATTGGGATTAGGTCTGGACTTTGACTAGGCCATTCCCAAACTTCCAATTTGTTGCTTTTTAGCAATTTTCATGTAGACTTGATTGTGTGTTTTGGATCATTTTCTTGCTGCATGACCCAGCTGCGCTTCAGCTTCAGCTCACAGACGGATGGTCTGACATTCTCCTATAGAATTCTCTGATACAGAGCAGAATTCATGGTTCCTTCTATTAAGGCATGTCGTCCAGGTCCTGAGGCAGCAAAGTATCCCCAAACCATCACACCACCACCACCATGCATGACCTTTGGTATGATGTTCTTTCTGTGGAATGCAGTGTTTGGTTTTCGCCAGGCATTACTGGAACCATGTCGTCCAAAAAGTTATACTTTTGAATCATCTGTCCATAGAACGTTCTTTCAAGAGTCTTGATGATCATCCAGGTGCTTCTTGGCAAACTTGAGTCAACCTTTGGACGAGATGGATCCCATGATTTTACCATAATTCTGTTACCAAACTTTGCATCTGCACAGTTCTTCCAGTAAATGTGTTTTTGTGAAATGTTCTGTGTAAATTGTTCAAAGTAGTCCTTGTGCATAGTTGTATGGTTTGTTAAACTTTGAAATCAATGGTTTTTGTTTGGCATACATTTTAAAGCCTAAAATCAAAAAGAGTCTCCGCGTAACTCGTTACTGTGGAATTGCCCCCTGGTATCCTTGTGTGAAGGCTGCTATGAGCTCATATTTGACCTCTGTAGATCACATAATATTCTCTGTACCATCCCTGGATCTGACCTGGTTCAGCTGAAGTAAGCACACACATTTTCTTCAGGGAATTTACCTGTTCTAGTTGATGAATAAATGTCTGTGCAAATGTGGTAGTCTTAGACTGCTCATGGCCACGTGATTTTGGTGATGCATCATGTAGGAATGTCACACTGGGTTGTAGCAGTGATTGGTGATGAGTGGAGGGCCAGTTAGATGATAATGGACAATGATGATGCACAGTCTGGTGTATTTGTGATGTGCTCGTGGAATCGACCAGACACTGTACCCGGTTGATTCTGCCCGACTCAGAAGTGCCTCAACCCACTGAGCTGAAGCCTAGGTTACAGAAACTCTGTAAACAAATAAGTATTCAGGTCTCCGGCAAGGTTACTCATCACATGAGCATAGTCCAATGGTCTACCACTCTTAACTATAAGGAATTCCTGACACACACCAGCATATTCCAATTGCTACATTTTCTATGATTCAGTTCTGCTGTTAAAAATAGTTCAGCCTACCCCCAACTAGCCACATTTGAAAATTCCACTTCTCTTTCACTGACCAAAGGAGTCTGTAAATGGACTTGGTCATTGCTAAAAGGCAGTTGAAATGGTGCCAGTAACCCGGCCCCAGCAAATGCGTTTTATACGTGGTTTAGAGGGTTTTATTGATTAGCAAAAATATGCCATTTAAACAGTTCAAATAAAGGAATTCATCATGTTATTTTCGTGCAGTTGTGTTCACCTATTTCGTTTTTCAGTTTATGTAGAGTCGTTCCATATTATTTCAGCAAGCCATGACACCCACCATCTCAGATTGTTCTGAAATTGTTTCTGTAGTTAGAAACAGGCAAGATTGGTATTCCTGAAACATTGTTGTTCAAATGTAATTTCTAATCTCTGAGAAATTAAGCTAATTGATTGCACCCAAATTGGCCATTTTAATTTATAGGATTCAGATCATATTCAATAAATATAGTACCCAACATCTGATTTTGAGCCAAAAATTCTTCCTACCAATGAGTAAGACATGAGGAATCCAAAATAAATGGTCAAAAGCCATGATGTCGAAGGAATTGTCCGTAGAGCTCCGAGACAGGATTGGTGTGCCAAGCTTGTAGCGTCTTACCCAAGAAGACTCAAGGATGTAATCACTGCCAAAGGTGCTTCAACAAAGTACTGAGTAAAGGGTCTGAATACTTATGTAAAAGTGATATTTCCGGTTTTTATTTGTAATAAATTAGCAAAAATGTCTAAACTTTTTTTTGCTTTGTCATTATGGGGTAATCAATTTTAGTATAAGGCTGTAACCTAACAAAATGTGGAATACTTTCCAAGGGCACTGTAGATCACAACATTTCCTTTGTAACTTTGAGTAGAAAACCAATAGATTTGGCTCATGATGAAAATAAATTGTGTGGTCATCCTCACAATTCAAGCCAGTCCTCCATGAAAGCAAATCAGTCTGTGTGTTGCCGGGAATTTGTTTTGGACTTTGGGGACTGTGAAGAGATCCCTGGTGGCATGTCTTGTGGGGTATGTATGGATGTCTGAGCTTAATATTATTTGATTATGCAGACAATCTGGAATTTTTGTCACGGTAATATTTCGCATAAAAACTAGAGGAGAAGCTGTTAGTCTCTAGTCAACCCACAACCAGGAAAGACTGGCATGCATTTTGTTGATGTTAGTTCTGTAGGTGCAGTTAAGGGCAAAGCATATGTGCTACTCTGTTTTGAGCCAGCTGCAGCTTTACTAGGTCTTTCTTTGCTGCACTTGACCATATTACCGGACAGTAATCAAGACTTGACAAGACCAGAGCCTGAAAAACTAGTACAGTTGATTTTTGTGTCAAACACATTTTTTATAGCAGACATAACCCTCCCCACCTTCATAAAAACTTTGTCAATATGACTTTTTCCACCTCTTCCACACTAACTTGACCAAATTCCAAACAGCAATCCTTCTCTTTCATTATTAGATATTTTATACAAACATATGGGCTCCCGAGTGGCGCAGCGGTCTAAGGCACTGCATCTCAGTGCTTGACGTGTCACTACAGACCCCCTGGTTCAATTCCAGGCTGTATCACAACTGGCCGTGATTGGGAGTCCCATAGGGCGGCGCACAATTGGCCCAGCGTCGTCCGGGTTTGGCCGGTGTAGGCCGTCATTGTAAATAAGAATTTGTTCTTAACTGACTTGCCTAGTTAAATAAAGATAAAATATGATGGTTCACTGTTCAGTGTTGTCATTTCACTGTTTGTCCATAGTGAGTCAATAGCGCTAGCTGCTACTGTTAGCTAGCCAGATAGCCATGAAGAATTGTTAGCTAGCTACCCACGAAGAATTTACATCTACCTTGGATAACATTGGCTTTAGGTCATTTTTGCCTGTTATACTGTCTGGTTAGCTACATTATTACGATTCACATATATTGCTTTGTGTTTATCTTGTTTCGTCTCTATTGCCATTGTCCTGGCTATTAGAAGGAAGGTTCAGTGAATGGGTAAGTCAATAGCGCTAGCCACAAATAATTGACATCTACCTTGCCTGTTTAACTAGCCAGCTGGCTAGCTAGATTATGATTCACATATATATATACTAATAATTATGAAGTAAAACGTTTGCTTTGTGTATATCTTGTTTTGTCTCTATTGTTGCCATTGTCCTGGCCGGAAGAAGGTTCAGTGAATGGGGAGATGCAGCGTGAGGTAATACAGTAGGGGGAGTGTGAGTGCTTCTCAAATTAAATGTTTTATGTGTTCGCCACACTTTCATCCTCACAAGAACGTCTTCAAGAGAATGTCCTCTGAGAATGCACTTGGAGCATGAGAGTGTGGAGCACGGTAGTATGCATATTGAGAAACACCCATTGACTTCAGAAAGTATTCCTACCTGATGACCTATTCCACATTTTATTGTGTTACAGCCTGAATTCAAAATTGATTAAATATATTTTTTTATCACCCATCTGCACACAATACCCCATAATGACAAAGAGAAAACATGTTTTTAGAAATGTTTGCAAATGTATTGAAAATGAAATACAGAAATATATCTAATTTACATACTGTAAGTATTCACGCCCCAGAGTCAATACATATTAGAACCACCTTTGGCAGTGATTACAGCTGTGAGTCTTTCTGAGTAAATCTCTAGGATTTTGCCTGTGCTTAGCTCCATTCAGTATCTTTTTTATCCTGAAAAACTCCCCAGTCCTTAACAATTACATGCACACCCATAACATGATGCAGCCACCACTATGCTTGAAAATATGGAGAGTGGTACTCAGTAATGTGTTATATTGGATTTGCCCCAAACATGACACTTTGTATTCAGGACAAAAAGTTAATTGCTTTGCCACATTTTTCGCAGTATTACTTTAGTGTCTTGTTGCAAACAGAATGCATGTTTTGGAATATTTTTATTCACTACAGGCTTCCTTCCTTTCACTCTGTCAATTAAGTAACTATTGTGGAGTAACTACAATGTTGTTGATCCATCCTCAGTTTTCTCCTATCACAGCCATTAAACTCTGTAACTGTTTTAGTGTCACCATTGGCCTCATGGTGAAATCCCTGAGCGATTTCCTTCCTCTCCGACAACTGAGTTAGGAAGGATGCCTGTATCTTTGTAGTGACTGGATGTATTGATTCACCATCCAAAGTGTAATTAATAACTTTGCCATGCTCAAATGAATATTCAATGTCTGCTTTTTTCATATTTACCCATCTACCAATAGGTGCCCTTCTTTGCGAGGCATTGGAAAACCTCCCTGGTCTTTGTGGTTGAATCTGTGTTTTAAATTCACTGCTAGACTGAGGGACCTTACAGATAATTGTATGTGTGGGGTACAGAAAACATAATTCCACATTTACATTATGGGGTATTGTGTGTAGGCCAGTGACACAATCTCAATTTAATCTATTTTAAATTCAGGCTGTCACACTACAAAATTTGGAAAGAGTCAAGGGGTGTGAATACTTTCTGAAGGCACTGTAACCATCCCATAAAGTAAAATGCAACATCCATTTATGGCCAGCTACAGTGAGGGGAAAAAAGTATTTGATCCCCTGCTGATTTTGTACGTTTGCCCACTGACAAAGACATGATCAGTCTATAATTTTAATGGTAGGCTTATTTGAACAGTGAGAGACAGAATAACAACAAACAAATTCAGAAAAACGCATGTCAAAAATGTTATAAATTGATTTGCATTTTAATGAGGGAAATAAGTATTTGACCCCTCTGCAAAACATGACTTAGTACTCGGTGGCAAAACCCTTGTTGGCAATCAAAGAGGTCAGACGTTTCTTGTAGTTGGCCACCAGGTTTGCACACATCTCAGGAGGGATTTTGTCCCACTCCTCTTTGCAGATATTCTCCAAGTCATTAAGGTTTCGAGGCTAACGTTAGGCAACTCGAACCTTCAGCTCCCTCCACAGATTTTCTATGGGATTAAGGTCTGGAGACTGGCTAGGCCACTCCAGGACCTTAATGTGCTTCTTCTTGAGCCACTCCTTTGTTGCCTTGGCCGTGTGTTTTGGGTCATTGTCATGCTGGAATACCCATCCATGACCCATTTTCAATGCCCTGGCTGAGGGAAGGAGGTTCTCATCCAAGATTTGACGGCACATGGCCCCGTCCATCGTCCCTTTGATGCTGTGAAGTTGTCCTGTCCACTTAGCAGAAAAACATCCCCAAAGCATAATGTTTCCACTTACATGTTTGATGGTGGGGATGGCGTTCTTGGGGTCATAGGCAGCATTCCTCCTCCTCCAAACACGGCGAGTTGAGTTGATGCCAAAGAGCTCGATTTTGGTCTCATCTGACCACAAAACTTTCACCCAGTTCTTCTCTGAATCATTCAGATGTTCAGTGGCAAACTTCGGACGGCCCTATATATGTGCTTTCTTGAGCAGGGGGACATTACGGGCGCTGCAGGATTTCAGTCCTTCACGGCGTAGTGTGTTACCAATTGTTTTCTTGGTGACTATGGTCCCAGCTGCCTTGAGATCATTGACAAGATCCTCCCGTGTAGTTCTGGGCTGATTACTCACCGTTCTCATTATCATTGCAACTCCACAAGGTGAGATCTTGCATGGAGCCCCAGGCCGAGGGAGATTGACAGTTATTTTGTGTTTCTTCCATTTGCGAATAATCGCATCAACTGTTGTCACCTTCTCACCAAGCTGCTTGGCAATGGTCTTGTAGCCCATTCCAGCCTTGTGTAGGTCTACAATCTTGTCCCTGACATCCTTGGAGAGCTCTTTGGTCTTGGCCATGGTGGAGAGTTTGGAATCTGATTGATTGATTGCTTCTGTGGACAGGTATCTTTTATACAGGTAACAAGCTGAGATTAGGAGCACTCCCTTTAAGAGTGTGCTCCTAATCTCAGCTCAATACCTGTATAAAAGACACCTGGGAGCCAGAAATCTTTCTGATTGAGAGGGGGTCAAATACTTATTTCCCTCATTAAAATGCAAATCAATTTATAACATTTTTGACATGCGTTTTTCTGGATTTCTTTGTTGTTATTCTGTCTCTCACTGTTCAAATAAACCTACCATTAAAATTATAGACTGATCATTTCTTTGTCAGTGGTCAAATGCACAAAATCAGCAGGGGATCAAATACTTTTTTCCCTCACTGTATGTAAACACTGATTTATCCTGCAATAGATGTCGTTCAAATTGGTAATATTAATTGTCTTCTTCTAATGCCTCTTTAGGGTAACTGAAAGTAACAGATTACATTACTGGGTTTGGGTAATCCAAAAGGTACGTTACTCATTACAATTTTGGACAGGTAACTAGTAACTGTAACGGATTACATTGGGAAAGTAACCTACCCAATCCTGGTCACATTGTTATTGGATTGTATGACCTGCTGTGTGTATAAATGAATCTATACACCTGTGAGCGTTCCTGAATGGGTATGTGCACATCTGCTAAATCCAGTATAGCTGTATTTCTGTGGGTCTTCCTGGTTGCTCTCTCTCTCGGGTTATTGATGGATGGATCTAAGTCTGACTGCTACCAGACCCTGAGAGTAGGGCTGTGATGATACCAGCATCACAATATTTTTTCCATAGCAAAAATAAAATCATGAAGCAGACCAAAGTCTTTGGTCCTTTAAAACCTGTTGTAGGTAAAATATTGTGTGCTATAGCTTGGAAAATAAATAAATGTTACTCTGGATGACAACATAATGATGTTTGTTTCCAATATTAGGGTTAAATCCGCTTTGTTTTTTGTTTCCTTGCCATGAAACTAACGAGTATCGCGATACTGGTATTGTCCTGGGGGCTACTGGGTATGGGGGCTACTGCTGAATCAGCACGGATGGCAGCCTGTCTGGTTTTCCATATGCGTGTGTCTGTGTCTGTGTCTGCCACGCATAGTATATTCCCTTCTGCCCAGCTCCTCTCTCTCTGGGAGTTGACATCTGCCTTTTCAATCGCCCCGCACAAAACTCCATCCTAACTTCATGCTATTCACTCTATGTGCATAGTGGGAGAGGGAGAGAAATGGAACCCTACGGTTTCATTTCAGAGACTACCCACCCGACCACCATGACCACCAGCAGCTATGCTTTGGTTCAGGAAGTGGTTGGATCATGTGATGTTGTGTGATGGACACACCCAGACCCAGCCATCCACCCACACTATCCCAGTGCCAGGCAGCCACCCAGACCATGTGACAGGGCTTGGGTCTGAGCCTGGGTCGTGCTGCTGCTACGGAGCATAGAGAGCCATGGGCCCCGTTCCAATATTAAAAATGCATCCTTCATTCCTTCCTTCCTGAAAGTTATAAATGATCTATAAGTGAGTGGATGAGTGAGTGAGAGCAAGGTTACTGCAATCCTATTGCTTTCACCAATCCTACCATCTCCGATCAGTGGGAATGTCAAGGAAGGAAGGATGTCTCTCTTTTTGAACTGTGCCAGTTTGGTCTGGCTGGGCCTGTGGTGCTGTGGAATTGGTGCCTCCAGGCTCTACACCACAATAAACTACTTCCGTGTTCATTTCCATCACTAAGTTGTTTGGCTCTACATTTTGCAACGTTCACTTCAATTCTGCTCCAGAAGTTTTGTTGAGACCTTGCGTAGACTTGCACTTTTCCCAGACTTGCACTATTTCCAGCATGAAAGCACTGTTAAAACATTTAATGTGGTTTGGCAGAGATTACATGACTGGAATAGTGGATGCGATAGGTGCAGATTGGGTCGTCAGCGGCATCGGCCCCTCGCAGTCCAGACCCAATGTGGTGGTATTGTTGGTCTGTGATCCACTCCAAACTGTCAATGCATAAATCATTAATCAAAATTGTGTCTATTGCAAGAAAATATTGTAATTTCACATAACCATACCACAAGGTACCTACTCTACCTGCTTTATTCATAATGAGAAAACTATCTGGAACAAGCTAGCTAGCCAAGTTGCTAGTTAGCTAGCTAAGTTAGTTAGCTAGCTAGCTAGCTATCTTATATTAGCCAGTAATACAATATATGCCCAAAAGTTTTAAAATGTTAGCTGTCACCTTGAGGCTTGATAGGAGCTAAAAAAAAACTACCTGAAGGGAAGTAAATGTTGTTACAGTATTTGTTAGCTAGCTAGCTAGGCTACCAGTTAACTTTTACCCACCTATCAAGCCTAGCTAGCCCTACTGACTGCTGGCCAAATTAGCTAATGTTCTTGATTCTAGTTACTAAGATAAATAAAACATCTCAAATTAGCTACTCACTTTAGCGTTAACTTCTTTGAGGTATTTTCTGAACAGTTTCTCACTTCTTTGTTTCTCCAGTTGTCAGTTCAACCACACACTATTTACAATTTACAGTTTGTGGCGCCCAAATTCAAAAATGAAAGTTCGAACTCCATAGCAGAAAATACGTGATTATTCTTACTAGGCTACCAGTTACAGCGCTTTTAGCTTGCGGTTTGTGCGTGCCTTTATGCAGATGGAATACTACAAGTTTAGCTAGTGTCTGAAAGAATAATATGGATTTAATATTTGTTGAATTATTATTGAACATGTCCTCAACTAAAATAAGCACCAGAAATTGTCCTTATTTAGCATATCAAAAAGCATATCAAGATCCTGATATGGACCTCAGTCAAGAGCATATGCATTGTATGTGCTGAGAAAATATACTATGTAGACCTACTGTCAGTATTTGTCATCATATAGAGAAAATAATATGTCCACATAGACCTATCTCAGGTTACCTAATGAGTCAATATCCGGCCATACAGTGCCTTGCAAAAGTATTCATCCCCCTTGGCGTTTTTCCTATTTTGTTGCATTACAACCTGTAATTTAAATGGGTTTTTATGTGGATTTCATGTAATGGACATACACAAAATAGTCCAAATTGGCGAAGTGAAATGAAAAAAAATTACTTGTTTCAAATAATTCTCAAAAATTAATAACGGAAAAGTGGTGCGTACATATGTATTCACCCCCTTTGCTATGAAGCCCCTAAATAAGATCTGGTGCAACCAATTACCTTCAGAAGTCACATAATTAATTAGATTGCACACAGGTGGACTTTATTTAAGTGTCACATGATCGGTCACATGATCTCAGTATATATACACTTGTTCTGAAAGGCCCCAGAGTCTGCAACACCACTAAGCAAGGGACATCACCAAGCAAGCGGCACCTGAAGACCAAGGAGCTCTCCAAACAGGTCAGGGACAAAGTTGTGGAGAAGTACAGATCAGGGTTGGGTTATAAAAAAATATCAGAAACTTTGAACATCCCACGGAGCACCATTTTAAATCCATTATTAAAAAATGGAAAGAATATGGCACCACACCGAAAAGGAAATCACACCACAAACAATCACCCACATGCTCTTAAGGAAATTGTGAATGTCATGGATACATTAGAACTAGTAGATATATGGAGGCTTAAATATGCTGATCTAGTGAGATATACATGGCGGAGACTGAATCAAGCTAGTTGTCTTGACTTCTTTCTTATCTCATTCTCGTTGGCACCAAAAGTTTAAAAAAAGTGTTGATAGGAGACAGAATGCGGTCGGACCATCATATAATAGGCATATACATTACTCTGACTGAATTTCCACGTGGGCGAGGATATTGGAAATTTAATCAAAGCCTATTGGATGATCATTTATTTATAATTAGAACAAAGGAATTTATAACTGACTTTTTCCAACATAACATAGGTACAGCGAATCCCCTTATTGTATGGGACACCTTTAAATGTGCCTTTAGAGGCCATGCAATTCAGTACTCATCTCGAAAACAAAAGCAATTTAGGTCAAAAGAGTTTATACTAAGAAAGGAAATAGAAAGTCTAACAGAACAGATAGATGGCAATAAAAACTGTAACATAGAGGCTCAGAATAAATTAGAGGAAAAACAAAAAGAAATGGAAAAACTTATTCAAGAAAGATCAAGTGTAATATATTATAAAAATAAAGCAAACTGGATGGAATATGGGGAAAAATGCACAAAATTCTTTTTTTAATCTTCAACATAGGAATGCTACCAAAAAGAACTTAATGAAACTGGTTACAATTGACGGAGTCACCCATAATTCACCAAATGATATTTTGAAGGAAGAAACAAAGTACTTTAAGCATATGTTTTCTTTTCAGTCGCCTCCATCTCCTCTAACTGAAGCTAATTGTAGAGATTTTTTTCTATTGATAATGTCAAATTAACAGCCATACAGAAAGACTCATGTGAAGGTGAAATTACAGAGGAGGAACTTCTGGATGCAATTAAAGACTTTAAGTCCAGGGAAAACTCCAGGGTTGGATGGCATACCAATCGAGGTATACCAAACCTTTTTTGATATACTAAGAGGACCGTTATTAGCATGTTTTAACCACTCCTATGTAAATGGTAGATTATCTGACACTCAAGAAGAAGGTCTGATCTCATTATTACTGAAACAGGATACAAGTGGAAAATATAAAGATCCAGTCCATTTACAAAATTGGAGGCCCCTTACACTTCAGTGTTGTGATGCAAAAATCCTAGCAAAATGTATAGCGCATAGAATTAAAAAGGTATTGTCGGATATTATTCATTCTAATCAGACAGGTTTTTTACATGGAAGATACATTGGAGATAATATAAGGCAAGTATTGGAAACAATAGAACACTATGGAAAATATGGGAAACCAGGCCTGCTATTCATAGCAGACTTCGAAAAGGCATTTGATAAAGTTCGACTGGGGTTTATATATAAATGCCTGGAGCATTTCAATTTTGGAGAATCTCTTATAAAATGGGTCAAAATCATGTATAGTAACCCTAGGTGTAAAATAGTAAATAATGGCTATTTCTCAGAAAGTTTTAAACTGTCAAGAGGAGTGAAACAAGGTTGTCCACTATCGGCATATCTATTTATTGTGGCCATCGAGATGTTAGCTATTAAAATCAGATCCAATAATAATATCAGAGGATTAGAAATACAGGGCTTAAAAACAAAGGTGTCATTGTACGCAGATGATTCATGTTTTCTTTTAGATCCACAACTAGAATCCCTCCACAGCCTCATAGAGGATCTAGATACATTTTCTAACCTCTCTGGATTAAAACCAAATTATGACAAATGTACTATATTACGTATTGGATCACTAAAAAATACAATTTTTACATTACCATGTAGTTTACCAATAAAATGGTCTGATGGTGATGTGGATATACTCGGAATACATATCCCAAAGGAAATAAATGATCTCACTTCAATAAATTTTAATAGAAAGTTAGCAAAAATAGATAAGATCTTACTACCATGGAAAGGAAAATACCTGTCAATTTGTGGAAAAATCACCCTGATTAACTCTTTAGTATTATCCCAGTTTACCTATTTGCTTATGGTCTTGCCTACGCCTAGCAAACCGTTTTTTAAATTATATGAGAAAAAAATATTCCATTTTATTTGGAACGGCAAGCCAGACAAAATTAAAAGAGCATATTTATATAATGAATATGAATTCGGAGGACAGAAATTATTAAATATTAAAGCATTAGACCTATCACTAAAATCTTCAGTCATCCAAAAGTTATACTTAAATCCGAACTGGTTCTCAAGCAAATTAGTAAGATTGTCTCACCCACTGTTCAAGAAAGGCATTTTTCCCTTTATTCAGATTACAACCTCTCACTTTCAGTTATTTGAAAAGGAAATAATCTCCCAAATGTCACTATTTCTAAAACAAGCCATAGAAAGTTGGTTGCAATTTCAATTTAATCCTCCAGAAACTACAGAACAAATAATGCAACAAATATTGTGGTTAAATTCAAATATACTAATTGACAAAAAACCTTTATTTTTTTGACAGAATGTTTAAAAAAGGTATAATCTTCGTAAATGATATCATCTGTAGGACTGGTGGAGTTATGTCACACATGCAGCTAACAAAAACATATGGAAATGTCTGCTCTACCCAAAATTACAACCAAATAATTGCAGCCTTACCGCAAAAGTGGAAGAGGAAAGTTGAAGGGGGAGAAAGTAAGGAACTTGTCTGTCGGCCTTGCATTAAAGAACATAATAAATAAAAAAGTATATCAGTTTCACCTAAGGACCAAAGGATTGACAGCCGTCCCATATAGATTGCAAAATAGTTGGGAAGAGATCTTTGACGTACCGATCCCATGGCATAGTGTTTATGAACTGACACGCAAAACGACACCGGATTCAAAAATTAGAATCTTTCAATTTAAATTATTATATAAAATTCTTGCTACCAATAGAATGTTATTTATATGGGGGATACAATCTTCCCAGCTCTGCAGATTTTGCTGTGAAGAGACAGAATCATTAGATCATTTGTTTTGGTTCTGTCCATTTGTAGCTTGTTTTTGGACACAGGTCCAGGAATGGCTAAAGGATTGCAATATTTACCTGGAACTAACCTTGCAGATAGCATTACTGGGTGATCTGAAAAGTCATAGTCAATCAATCAATAATATAATAATACTTTTAGCAAAAATGTTTATTTTTAATTCACAATCTGTAGAAGCAATGAGAATATAAAGGTTCAGAACTTTTGTAAAACATCACAGTACGGTTGAAATATATATGGCAAATAGAAATCCTATATGGATGGTGTTAAGAGATAGATGGGAGGTATTGAATAGAGTTGAAGGATGGGACTAATAACAAATAACAACAAATAATAACAAAGATAGCTAATAATGTAAGCATACTGTGTCCATAATAAGTATATAGGTTGTATGTTGGGAGCTTTTGTGAAAGAGCACAGTTAGAAATATATGGCATTTAGAAGCAAACCGGATGGACATCATGAAAATGATCGGAGAGGTTGAGAGTAGAAGAAGTTCAGGAGCAAAAAATATATATATATATATATATATATAATATAATATATATATATAATGATATTGTAAAATTAACTCTGTCCATAAGGTGTAGATAGTAAGTATAGACCGGAAGTAGAGGCCTGGGCGTTGTTGTTCACTAATTTACTCCAAGTAGGGAAAGGATGGTGGGGTTGAAAAGTAATAAAGGGGAATATATATATATAAAAAATAAATAAAAAAACATGGGGGATTGGAAGTGATGCAGACAATTACATTGATAGAAGATACAATCTATCTGCAATATTAAGCTGATCCATTCCCCCCAAAAAAAAAAAAAAAAAAAAAAAAAAAAGAATATGGCACCACAACAAACCTGCCAAGAGCGGGCCGTCCACCAAAACTCACAGACCAGGCAAGGAGGGCATTAATCAGAGAGGCAACAAAGAGACCAAAGATAACCCTGAAGAGTGGCCAGAAAAAAGCCATTGCTTAAAGAAAAAAATAAGCAAACACGTTTGGTGTTCGCCAAAAGGCATGTGGGAGACTCCCCAAACATATGAGAAGGTACTCTGGTCAGATGAGCTAAAATTGAGCTTTTTGGCCATCAAGGAAAACGCTATGTCTGGCGCAAACCCAACACCTCTCATCACCCCGAGAACACCATCCCCACAGTGAAGCATGGTGGTGGCAGCATCATGCTGTGGGGATGTTTTTCATCGGCAGGGAAACTGGTCAGAATTGAAGGAATGATGGATGGCGCTAAATACAGGGAAATTCTTGAGGGAAACCTGTTTCAGTCTTCCAGAGATTTGACACTGGGATGGAGGTTCACCTTACAGCAGGACAATGACCCTAAGCATACTGCTAAAGCAACACTTGAGTGGTTTAAGGGGAAACATTTAAATGTCTTGTAATGGCCTAGTCAAAGCCCAGACCTCAATCCAATTGAGAATCTGTGGTATGACTTAAAGATTGCTGTACACCAGCGGAACCCATCCAACTTGAAGGAGCTGGAGCAGTTTTGCCTTGAAGAATGGGCAAAAATCCCAGTGGCTAGATGTGCCAAGCTTATAGAGACATACCCCAAGAGACTTGCAGCTGTAATTGCTGCAAAAGGTGGCTCTACAAAGTATTGACTTTGGGGGGGTGAATAGTTATGCACGCTCAAGTTTTCTGTTTTTTGTATTATTTCTTGTTTGTTTCACAATAAAACATATTTTGCATCTTCAAAGTGGTAGGCATGTTGTGTAAATCAAATGATACAAACCCCCCAAAAAATCAATTTTAATGCCAGGTTGTAAGACAACAAAATAGGAAAAATGCCAATGGAGGTGAATACTTTCGCAAGCCACTGTACCATGTATGTTATCCGGAGGGAATCGCAAAATGATTTGTCCATGAAAGAAAAATATGGATTTCATATTTGACATTGTGCATGTGCTGAAATCTCAGAAATGCTTCAGAAATCCTTATTTTCAGCATATCAAAAAGCATATCAAGATCCAGATATGGACCTCAGCCAAGAGAAACATAAATGGAATCAATATAACTTCTTGAATGTGCTGAGAGAACTCAGATATGCGATTTATACAGTCAGTATTTGTCAACATGAAGAGAGAAAATAGGATGTCACATATCTCAGGATATTGAATGAGTCCATATCAGGCCATAGGAAATGTCCATGTGTGATATTCGGAGTAATCCCAATATCATGCAGTATGGGTGTTTCTCAATATGCTACCACCGTGCTCCACACTCATGCTCCGAGTGCATTCTCTGACCACGTTCTCTTGAGTACGTTCTTGTGAGGACGAGAGTGTGGAGAATGCATAGAACAATACATTTGAGAAGCACTCACACTCCCCCTACTGTATTACCTCATGCTTCACCTCCCCATTCACTGAACCGTCTTTCAGCCAGGACAATGGCAACAATAGAGACGAAACAAGATATACACAAAGCAAAAGTTTTACTTCATAATTATTAGCTAGATATATGTGAATCGTAATCTAGCTAGCCAGCTGGCTAGTTAAACAGGCAAGGTAGATGTCAATTATTTGTGGCTAGCGCTATTGACTTACCCATTCACTGAACCTTCCTTCTAATAGCCAGGACAATGGCAATAGAGACGAAACAAGATAAACACAAAGCAATATATGTGAATCGTAATAATGTAGCTAACCAGATAGTATAACATGCAAAAATGACCTAAAGCCAATGTTATCCAAGGTAGATGTAAATTCTTTGTGGGTAGCTAGCTAACAATTATTCACGGCTAGCTAACAGTAGCAGCTAGCCAGTTAGCGCTATTGACTCACTATGGGCTTACGGGTAAACATGCCAGAATTAACACAGCATGTATTTATTAACGTATCAAGATAAAATATTGTAGTCAGGAAACATATAGGATGTGAATAGGCAACATTTCATTCCGAAGTCAGTGTATTTTCTCTTGCTTCAGCTCAAATAATGGCCGCCATTGATTTCAAGAAAATGTGCGTCATTTGTACGTGGTTGCGTCATATTTCTTTGCATACTTTGCATCGATGCATGCTTTAAAATATGTACAAACGGAGTATGCATTCGAAAAGTGCCCTCCATGCTCCGTTTCGCATACTTTGATTTGGACTCATACTCCAACCCTCCCATGCTCCATTTTGCGTGCTCGGAGCACGGTAGTATGCATTTTGAGAAACACCCTAAATGTCTAAAAGACACATCTGGATTCACAATTTGTCAGGATATGGTGCAAATCCACAAAACTCAAATATGCATTGGAAATGGTCTGTATTGTCTAGCATATCAAAAACGTGTCATGTAAAGATATCCCCTGATATGGACCCTTTTCGCCCAGTGAAGCCTGAACCCTCTCGTTCTCTGAGAGGCTTCCTTGGTATGCAGAGAGACGTATCTTATCAGAGCTGTTATGAACTGACCTGTCAGACAGGGCCTTGGGCATTGGCAGCATCTCCATGGCAAGGCTTGGATCTACCAGGCACTTCTTATAATATACAGACTGGTCCTCGTCTCACACACACACACAACACAAGTGCACACTGGCAGGAAGTGACTAACACATAAACTAACACATATACAGTACCAGTCAAAAGTTTGGACACACCTACTCATTCAAGGGTTTTTCTTTATTTTTACTATTTTAGAATAATAAAATAACACATATGGAAATAACACATATGGATACTAACGAAAACAATGTTAAACAAATCAAAATCTATTTTATATTTCAGATTCTTCAAATAGCCACCCTTTGCCTTGATGACAGCTGTGCACACTCTTGGCATTCTCTCAACCACCTTCATGAAATAGTCACCTGGAATGCATTTCAATTAACATGTGTGCCTTCTTAAAAGTTAATTTGTGGAATTTATTTCCTTTTTAATAAGTTTGATCCAATCAGTTGTGTTGTGACAAGGTAGGGGGGGTATACAGAAGATAGCCCTATTTGGTAAAATACCAAGTCCATATTATGGCAAGAACAGCTCAAATAAGCAAAGAGAAACGACAGTCCATCATTACTTTAAGACATGAAGGTCAGTCAGTACAGAACATTTCAAGAACTTTGAAAGTTTCTTCAAGTGCAGTCGCAAAAACCATCAAGCGTTATGATGAAACTGGCTCTCATGAGGACTGACACAGGAATGGAAGACCCAGAGTTACCTCTGCTGCAGAGGATACCTTAATTAGAGTTACCAGCCTCAGAAATGGCAGCCCAAATAAATGCTTCAAAGTGTTCAAGTAATAATAATAATATGCCATTTAGCAGACGCTTTTATCCAAAGCGACTTACAGTCATGCATGCATACATTTTTTTTTTGTGTATGGGTGGTCCCGGGGCTCGAACCCACTACCTTGGCGTTTCAAGCGCCGTGCTCTACCAGTTGAGCTACAGAGGACCACACAGTAACAGACACATCTCAACATCAACTGTTCAGAGGAGACTGTGTGAATCAGGCCTTCATGGTCGAATTGCTGCAAAGAAACCACTACTAAAGGACACCAATAAGAAGAAGAGACTTGCTTGGGCCAAAAAACACGAGCAATGGACATTAGCCCAGTGGAAATGTGTCCTTTGGTCTTGAGTCCAAATGTGAGATTTTTGGTTCCAACCGCTGTGGTTTTGTGAGACGCGGTGTGGGTGAACGGATGATCTCCGCATGTGTATTTCCCACCATAAAGCATGGAGGAGGAGGCGTTATGGTGTGGAGGTGCTTTGCTGGTGACACTGTCTGTGATTTATTTAGAATTCAAGGCACACTTAACCTGCATGGCTACCACAGCATTCTGCAGCGATACGCCATCCCATCTGGTTTGGCCTTGGTGGGACTATCTATTTGTTTTTCAACAGGACAATGACCCAACACACCTCCAGGCTGTGTAGGGGCTATTTTACCAAGAAGGAGAGTGATGGAGTGCTGCATCAGATGACCTGGCCTCCACAATCCCCCGACCTCCACCCAATTGAGATGGTTTGGGATGAGTCGGACCGCAGAGTGAAGGAAAAGCAATCAGCATATGTGGGAACTCCTTCAAGACTGTTGGAAAAACATTCCAGGTGAAGCTGCTTGAGAGAATGCCAAGATTGTGCAAAGCTGTCATCAAGGCAAAGTGTGGCTATTTGAAGAATCTCAAATATAAAATATATTTTTATTTGTTTAACACGTTTTTGCTTACTACATGATTCCATATGTGTTATTTCATAGTTTTGATGTCTTCACTATTATTCTACAATGTAGAAAATAGTAAAAATAAAGAAAACCCCTGGAATGAGTAGGTGTGTCCAAACCTTTGACTGGTACTGTAGGTCTGTCTGTACACATCCCACATGTGATTAACATGTGTGCCTCATCATTCTCTATCAGACGCACACACCAAGACAATTACTAACTAACACCAACACCCTCTCACGGCAGCCCCATTCACACAGTCACAAGCAGGCTTTTGTGTTGGTGGGCACAGACTCCTGAGATGTCATGAGTTGAGACTTGTTTGTCTGACACAGTTAGATGGAGATGCGTCATTCCTGGATTCCTTCCAGTCTAGGAATCCAAAGACTTCTGGGTAATTCCATTTGAATTCAATCACTTTTTGACAGCACCCCTTTTTTTTTTTACCTGAATGTCAAAACATTGAAGAGATAAAGGTGCTCAAAGTTGACCTATTTTCCATACCCCACCACACCATGAGATATCCATGTCTTCATCACTGGAAACGATTGAGATTGAGATTGATATAATTTAAAAGCATTAATAATTTATTGAAAAAACAGTGTTTTAATAAAAATGATGTCATTTTTTACGTCAATTATCTAAAAATACGTAAACTCCGATTTTTATATTGTGTTTTTTTTATACAGGCATAAGAAGACAAGAAACATGACACAATGTGTAAAGTATAACATATTAGTGCAGGAAATGAAGAAATTGATTAAAATGCTGGAAGTGAATGCTGGAATTAAACAATTAACTATGCAAATGAGAAAAAGCTGTATGCGTTAAGGAAATGGACGCCTGGCTCAAATAGAAGTCTGTCTCTAATAAGCGCCTGTTGTGTTCAGTGATTTAAGCAAATAAACACTGTTACTTGAAGTTTACAGTATTCACATATGTTGTAGCTTAGACCCTATTTTACATCATCTGAGGTTTTTGTGTTGTGCGCGCCATGGGTTGCTTTTGAATACACAACATGCTTTTGAATACAGGGTGGATGTCATGTTTTGGCTCATAAATGTACTAATGGGAATACAATTTAAATTTAGATTTTCAAATGGTACCAAAAAGGTTGGAGGTCCACAGATCAGAGAATGTTGACTTGAATGGGAATATCTGTTGTTTGAAATTATTCTGTCAATCCTCCACAGGAAACCTATTTAAATCATAGAAATATAGATAATATAATATACATGACCATTTAAGTTGACATTCGACAGTGGGTGGACCGGCGGCCATCTTTGTGGTAGTAATTAGAAGTAAAAATGTCAATAACGTTTCAATCGTGTACCGACTAAATTGCAGTGGTCTGAAGGTAAACTGTAGGTCCATTCTATTAATTCAATTTCTATGATTGACATCCACCCTGTATTCAAGAGCATGTTGTGTCTCAAATGATGGCGGGCACAACACAAAAACCTCAGATGTTGTCACGCCCTGGCTCTGGGGACTCTTAAATGTTGAGCCAGGGTGTGTAGTTTCTATGTTATGTTTTTCTATGTTTAGTTCTAGATCGTTTAGATCTATGTTGGCCAGGGTGGTTCCCAATCAGAGGCAGCTGTAGCTCGTTGTCTCTGATTGGGGACCATACTTAGGTAGCCTGTTGGCACTAGTGGGTTGTGGGATCTTGTTCCGTGTAGGTTTGTTGTGTGTACCTTCAGACTTCACGTATCGTTTGTTTGTTGTTTTTGTCGTGTGTTTATTTGTGTAAATAAACATGTACGCTTATCACGCTGCGCCTTGGTTCGACCAGTCTTTAAACGATCGTGACAGATGTAAAGTAGAGTCTAAGCTACAACATATGAGAATATGAAATAAATTGGAGTTTATGCGTTTTTAGATAATTGACATTAAAGGTTAAATGTAATTTGTATTAGAAATAGTTTTTATAAAATAGTTTGACAACCCTCTTTGTAAGCTTTTAAATCATATCAAACCTAACCGTTTATCTTTTCCAGTGATGAAGACATGGATGTCTCATGGTATGGTGGGTTATGCAAAATGGGTCAACTTTGAGCACCTCCATCTGATTGGTGGCAGGTAGCGTAGTGGTTAAGAGCGTTGGGCCAGTAACCGAAAGGTCGCTGATTCGAATTCCCGAGCCGACTAGGTGAAAAATCTGTCTATGTGGCCTTGAGCAAGTCACCTAACCCTAATTGCTCCTGTAAATCGCTCTGGATAAGAGTGTCTGCTAAATGACTAAAATGTAAAATGGATTTATCGTTCTCCCATTTGTCAAGCCATCTGACAATCTAAATGGCACTGACATACTTATAGGGCAAGTTTACCGGACAAAGTTTAAGCCTAGTCCTGGATATAAATAATCTCCATTGAAAATGGCTTTTAGGACAAGACTAGGCTTAATCTGTGTCTGAGAAACTGCTCCATAGAGTCCCTTATAGACTGAAAGTTAATATAACATAAAGGTTACGCCACTTAGCAGGCGGCTGCTGTTTAACACTGTGATGTCATATCAATAAAAGAGCACTCCCTTCAAGGATTTGTCATGTTATTTGACACAAGTTCAGATAGTCAATTTAGAAGAAAATTAAGTTGAGTATGACTGTCTGACAATCTCAGTCCAGCATATCAACCCTTATTCTTCCTCTACAGGGCTGAAGTAATGGTATTCTAGTCAAGCCTCTGCTCTCTCTTCTCAGACCTAGTTACTGTCCGACCTTCTCTTTCTCAACCCCTTGAGAGCCATTTTTATGTGTATCAATGAGCCACAGTGTATTTTTGGACCATCGGGACTAGTTTAGGAAAATGTGTTATTTTCATGGTTTCTGTGTGGTATTCTAATGTCCTGATTTCCTGATAGCGATAACTCCTTTATCTAACTAACCTAGTTGAGAGAAGGATAGAAAAATACATAGACACACAACTATCTCTTAAACGCGCACACACACACACACACACACACACACACACACACACACACACACACACACACACACCGGAGTATGCCTGGATGGGTCCTCTGTAGCTCAATTGGTAGAGCATGGCACTTGTAACGCCAGGGTAGTGGGTTCGATCCCCGGGACCACCTATACGTAAAAATGTATGCACACATGACTGTAAGTCGCTTTGGATAAAAGCGTCTGCTAAATGGCATATTATTATTATTATTATTATTATTATTATTATGGGTAGAGATGGAATGTTTGGCATTTATTCATGTTTAATGTCCTTGTTCCTGATTAGCATGTACATAAGAGCCTCTCGCTGCTGCTCAACACAACACTGATAAGACCCTCTGGAACTAAACAGTGGCACACGGACAGATTCCAGCCCTATCATTTACAGTCAGTAGCATGTGTCAAGCTCCCAACCTTATCAAACCAGGCAGTAACACAAGAGAGACAGCTAGGGCTGTGGCGGTCACGAAATGTCATCAGCTGGTGATTGTCAAGTCGGACTCACGGTAATTGACCGTTAATTAACATAAACACATTTAGCATCTCCTGGCTTCCACACACAGCCTACAAACCACTGATGCAGACCTTTTGGAATATCTACATTTTAAGAAGTCTAGTAAATCCATGTAATATAGCCTACACCTTCACAATAAATCAATGATTTATTTTAGACAGGTCTAAAGAAGCATGATATGAAGAAAATGAAGTCTATTTCAGAAGAACAGAATAGCATACTCTGAGTGGTCCTTATGTTAGGTCCTGATCTGGCTATGCCAAATGGCTGTGGGCTACACTAGTTCATTTAGCAAACAAGATTTGCTTAGAATTCTGTGGCATTCTTTTATAGTATGAAGAACACAATTGAACAAAGCTGAATAAAATAGAAAGGATATTTTCTCCAAATGATTTGAGGGAGTGCGCACATGCAGCTATTCTGTGTTAATGTAACTTTAGTTGTTCTACAAATGTTGGGCTATATGTTTTGATTTTTAATACATTCTAAGGCTGCATGATGAGACTCTAATGATGATTTGAAAAAAGTCGCATGAAAGACATGAGCTCTTCTTTGTTTTTTGCACAGGCTGTACACACTTCATTAGTCTCTCATTCACAATTTGACAAGCACTTGATAATGCCTAGAATTTCATGGTGGCATCCCCTTTGTGTGGCCGTAATGCATCCCGAAAAAAATCCATGCCTTTTGCGGCCAGTTGCCGTTGTGCACTTCTCCCTGAGTGCTGTGCGCTCCATCACGTGATCGGGTCTTTCTCACAGGATACAAGTGAAGACAGACACATCGGGGACGCAACTGCGCGCATCCTTATCCAATTCTGAGGTGCATATTGAAGATATTGGAAGAACTGTCCACATTTACTTTTCGTCAGCCAACAATATGAGTAGACCTAACAAACAGCAAAAACACTAGCCTATGTCAATCTACTATCCCCCATAGTACAAAGGTCAACCTATTCTATTCTGTGCGAGATACAAATATTCCAAACATAGTCTGGGACAGTAGTGGGATGCGATAAATCCCAAATGTATACAACCACTAGCATCAACAAAACCTTTTTTACGCAATGAGCCTGACGCAACGTTTAGCTTAAAATGTTGATAAACTATTAGGATATTTCTTCACATTATAAGCGCAGCAATGCGCACATGGTAGTAGGCTATAAGCGCGAATGTTCCATTAGCGGAAAACACTATTATCAAACGTGACTGCAAATGAAATTATGCATGTAATGCTTTTATTATAAAGGTGCATTTTTATGGTGAAAATTATCTTCCCCAAACTTGAAACCCACGCGCTGCTTATGTATGCCAGTAAGGCTCTTCACCCCTTGTAAAGCAGATTTAATATGCTTAATTTTAAGAAGTTATTTGGCCAATTTAGTTGTGATACAAACCTTATTAAAACATATAGGCCTATGGCCTAGGCTACATGAGGTGTGCGACAATGATTAGAAAAAGTTTTAAAAAAAAGAAATTGTTTCTTATGCTGGGCATCATTCACAAGTGATAATATATAATTCACAAGTGATAGGCTAATATTGTCACCCATCAGACTATTCTTGATTTAATCTTGTCTTTACATATACTAAATAATATATGTGTGACATTTGTTTTGATTTAGAATGGACCATTATCATGCACCTGTATCGAAACAGGGTCAGCGGGAAAAAATACATGTCATCTATGCACTTCAATATCGAATGGAGGATGCTTTCCCCGTGGTTTATTTTCATACTCCTGTTGTAAATATAAGCAATGTGCTTAATATTAGAAAAGTTGAGAAATACATATAGTAGGCCTAGCCTATAGAAAGCTGATCCTCCTATTTTTAGTAGAGGCCATCAATCTGTTTTCTCACGCAATTGCATAGCCTATTGAAATGTTGCGCAACATGAGCTCATGGGCTCTCATGCAGTGTTTGATTAGATTTTTGAATTAATTTGCCTTGATGTCAGAGTGATTAGAGGGACAATAGAGTGCTGAGTACCAGGCAGTTAGCAAGTTTGGTAGGCCTAAGAAGCCTAATTATCGTGACTAAACGGTCACATGGAATTTGACTGCCTTCATGACTCGTGACCGCTGGTGTGGCGGTAATACGGTCACCTAGAGCCCTAGAGGAAGCACACCAGAACGAAGGCGAGAACAACCAATTTTCATAGTCCCACAGCAGGTGGTCGTAATAACACACCGTGGTGACAGCAAGCGATCGGGCAGCCACGTGCTGCTTTTAGCCGTCCGTCGCCACGTTGTTTCTAAGCCTTTAAAGCCATCTTGTCACGATCGTTGAGAGACGGGTCAGACCAAGGTGCAGCGTGCGACGTGAACATGTTTATTAAATAATAAACACAACAACAAACCAACGAAAACGTGAAGTCCAAGGCTATACACAATACAAGCCAACACGGAACAAGATCCCACAACATAGGTAGGCACACAGGCTACTTAAGTATGATCCCCAATCAGAGACAACGAGCGACAGCCGCCTCTGATTGGGAATCACACCCGGCCAAACATAGAAGTCCGAAACCTAGATCCTAAACATAGAATACATCACATAGATTTCCACACCCTGGCTAAACATACAAGAGTTCCATACGTCAGGGCGTGACAGTACCCCCCCCCAAAAGGTGCGGACTCCGCCCGCACAAACCTGACATACCAGGGTAGGGTCCGGGTGGGCATTCCGCCTCGGAGGCGGATCCGGCTCCGGGCGTGACGACCTCTTCCTCTCAGCCTCCCCGTTGCGCCCCTGGTCTGGTCTGGACCTCGGCGCGATGCTTCCCCTCTCCTTCCTCCCATGATGCACCAAGCCCTGTCTGGACCCTGGTGTGGGAGACCCCGAACCTGGAGAGGGGCTGACGTCTGGGCCTGGATCGGCAATCCTCCCGCGATGCACCAAGCCCTGTCTGGACCCCGGTGGAGCGGACTGCTCTGGCTCCGGAGTGGAACCGCTGACCGGAGCTGGACTGGAAACCGGTGGAGCGGACTACTCTGGCTCCGGAATGGATCCGCTGACCGGGGCTGAATTGGGCACCGGTGGAGCGGACTACTCTTGCTCTGGAGTGGAGCCGCTGACCGGGGCTGGATTGGGCACCGGTGGAGCGGAATGCTCTGGCTCCGGAGTGGAGTCGCTGACCGGAGCTGGACTGGACCCCTGTGGAGCGGACTGCTCTGGCTCCGGAGTGGAGCAGCTGACTGGTGCTGGACCAGGCACCGGCGGAACAGGCACAGGCCGTGCCAGACTGGGAACACGCACCACTGGCTTGGTGCGAGGAGCAGGCACGGGCCGGGCTGGGAACAGGCACCACTGGTCTGGTGCGAGGAGCAGGAACGGGCCGGACTGGGGACGCGCACCACTGGTCTGGTCCGAGGAGCAGGCACGAGCCGTACCGGACTGGGAACACGCACCACTGGCCTGGTGCGGGGAGCAGGTACGGGGCATACCGGGCTGGCGACACGCACCACTGGTTTGGTACGAGGAGCAGGGACGGGCCGTACTGGACTGGGAACACGCACCACTGGCTTGGTGCGGGGAGCAGGTATGGGGTGTACCGGGCTGGCGACACGCACCACTGGTTTGGTGCGAGGAGCAGGGATGGGCCGTACTGGACTGGGAACACGCACCACTGGCTTGGTGCGAGGAGCAGGCACGGGCCGGGCCGGACTGGGGACACGCACCACTGGTCTAGTGCGAGGAGCAGGGACGGGCCGGACTGACGACACGCACCCACTGGTTTGGTGCGGGGAGCAGGCACGGGCCGTACCGGACTGGGAACCGACGCTGGAGGTCTACGACTGTACCAGTCCTTTACTCTCCGCGCCCAGTCCTCCTCCAGTGAGGACTCCTCCTTGAGCCCCCACGAGTGCAGTGGTCGGGGCTCTTCTCTATCGATCCCCGACCACCCTTTTAGCCCCCCCCAAAAAAAATCTTGGGGCTGTCTCGCGGGCTTCCTCCTCGGCCGACGCCTTCTGTGTTCCTCTCCTGCCTGGGCCTCCTCCTTCGCCCAGGGTCCTTTCCCTGCCAAAATCTCCTCCCATGTCCAAAAACTCTTCCCCACCTGTGTCCAGGGTGTCTGCTGCTCCTGGGCACGCTGCTTGGTCCGTTGTTGGTGGGATCTTCTGTCACGATCGTTGAGAGACTGGTCAGACCAAGGTGCAGCGTGCGATGTGAACATGTTTATTAAATAATAAACACAACAACAAACCAACGTAACTTGAAGTCCAAGGCTATACACAATACAAGCCAACACGGAACAAGATCCCACAACATAGGTAGGCACACAGGCTACTTAAGTATGATCCCCAATCAGAGACAACGAGCGACAGCTGCCTCTGATTGGGAATCACACCCGGCCAAACATAGAAATACGAATCTAGATCCTAAACATAGAATACATCACATAGATTTCCACACCCTGACTAAACATACAAGAGTTCCATACGTCAGGGCGTGACACATCTCTTGTCTCGCCAGAGAGACTGACTGACGCTAGCCTAGTCTGGGCTGACATTGCAATTCTTGACAGTTTTTTCCACCAGTTTCTTTTTATTGAATAAACTAGGATGTCAAAAGAAACTAAATACAGCATTTGTTTGTGCCTCACATATGATTACTTCCCTGGCATCACAAGGAATATTGACTTCGTGTGGGAGTGTCTGGTTATGTTCTTTGTTGAGCAAGTCATTCCTTCGAGTTATCATAGTGTCATTATGTTATCATTGTGTCATTATCCAATGTGTCAGCATCCATTTCACAGGGTCGTATTCTCTTTGTGATGCTATTTGAGTTTAAGTGTAGCCTGTCACTTCAGCATGGCCAAGCCATAAACACCTTCAAGTTCAACGTTGAAATAGTATGCACACTTAGTATGCACACTTAGTATGCGTCCCACTTGGCACCCTATTCCCTGTTTACTTTTTAACACCTTTCTAATATTGAGTTGTCCTCCCCCCCCCTCCTTTTGACCTCTGAACAGCCTCAATTCGTTGGGGCATGGACTCTACAATGTGTCGAAGGCATTCCACAGGGATGCTGGCTCATGTTGACTCCAAGGCTTCCCACAGTTGTGTCAAGTTGGCTGGATGTCCTTTGGGTGGTGGACCATTCTTGATACACACGGGAAACTGTTGAGCGTGAAAAAGCCAGCAGGGTTGCAGTTCTTGACACAAACCGGCGCGCCTGGCACCTACTACCATACCCCGTTCAAAGGCACGTAAATGTTTTGTCTTGCCCATTCACCCCCTGAATGGCACACATTCACAATCCATGTCTCAGTTGTCTCTAGGCTTAAAAATCCTTCTTTAACATGTCCCCTCCCCTTCATCTACACTGATTTGAAGTGGATTTAACAAGTGACATCAATAAGGGATCATAGCTTTCGCCTGGATTCACCTGGTCAGTCTAGGTCATGGAAAGAGCAGGTGTTCTTAATGTTTCGTGCACTTAGTGTATAGGGAATAGGGTGCCATTTGGGACGCTACCTAAGCCTCTGGAACAGGGGAACCAGAGGCCAGTCCATGCCAGTTCACTTATATCAACTGTTCTCTCCATCCCCCTCTCCTCTCCTTTGGACAACGGATCTGTTCATTCCGCTCTCTCCCACAAACATCACATCAGCACCTGGCCATTGTGAGATGAGGGAGTCAGGGCCCCCTTCATAGAGAAACCTGTCCAAGTGTACGCCCCTCCTCTGTGTTTGTGCACATGTACAGTGCCTTCAGAAAGTATTCACACCCCTTGACTTTTTCCACATTTTGTTGTTACAGCCAGAGTTAAAAATTGATTAAATTTAGATTTTGTGTCACTGTCCTACACACAATACCCCATCATGTCAAAGTGGAATTATGTTTGTAGAAATTTTTACAAATTAATTAAAAATGAAAAGCTGAAATGTCTTTAGTCAATAAGTATTCAACCCCTTTCTTATGGCAAGCATAAATATTTCAGGAGTGAACATTTGCTTAAAAAGTCACATAATACGTTGCATGGACTCTGTGTGCAGAAATCGTGTTTAACATGATTTTTGAATGACTGCTTCATCTCTATACCCCACACATACAATTATCTGTAAGGTCCCTCAGTCGAGCAGTGAATTTCAAACACAGATTCAACCACAAAGACCAGGGAGGTTTTCCAATGCCAAGCAAAGAAGGGCACCTATTGGTAGATGGGTAAAAATAAAAAAGCAGACATTTAATTTCCCTTTGAGCATGGTGAAGTTATTATTTACACTTTGGATGGTGTATCAATACACCCAGTCACTACAAAGATATAGGCGTCTTTCCTAACTCAGTTGCCGGAGAGGAAGGAAACCACTCAGGGATTTCACCATGAGGCCAATGGTGACTTTAAAACAGTTACAGAGTTTAATGGCTGTGATAGGAGAAAACTGAGGATGGATCAACAACATTGTAATTACTCCATAATACTAACGTTATTGACAGAGTGAAAAGAAGAAAGCCTGTACAGAATGAAAATATTCTGCAACAAGGCAAACCGGGCTCCCGAGTGGCGCAGCGGTCTAAGGCACTGCCTCTCAGTGCTTGAGGCGTCACTACAGACCCCCTGGTTCGATTCCAGGCTGTATCACAACCGGCCGTGATTGGGAGTCCCATAGGGCAGCGCACAATTGGCCCAGCGTCGTCCGGGTTTGGCCGGTGTAGGCCGTCATTGTAAATAAGAATTTGTTCTTAACTGACTTGCCTAGTTAAATAAAGGTTAAATAAAAATAATAATAATACTGCAAATAATGTGGCAAAGCAATGAACTTTTTGTCCTGAATACAAAGTGTTATGTTTGCTTTTCATTTTCAAGCGCAGTGGTGGCTGCATCATGTTATGGGTATGCTTGTAATCGTTAAGGACTGGGGAGTTTTTCAAGATAAAAAACAAAAATGGAATGGAGCTAAGGACAGGCAAAATCCTATAGGAAAACCTGGTTCAGTCTGCTTACCACCAGACACTGGGAGATGAATTCACCTTTCAGGAGGACAATAACCTTAAACACAAGGCCAAATTTACACTGGAGATACTTACCAAGAAGACAGTGAATGTTCCTGAATGGCTGAGCTAGTTGTTTACAAGCGTGATGGACAGACAAGTGTAGCCTATGGCGCAAGATGCGACTAACATTTTACGTGTTGGGAGAGAGCGAGAGAGGGTTGAGAAGGAGGCTTGACGCGCTGGGCTTCTTATGACATGCATTATCTTAATTAGGTCCACAGAATTGTACCTAGGAGGAGCGGCTTCTATGGAGGATCTTTTAATGTCCTTTGAGCTAGCTAGCTAACAAGCTTGTGTGTGCAGAGCAGCACAATAATTAAAAACACGTCTTAGCTTTTTGTAGTTAATAAATCCAATGTGAAATGTGGTAACAGGCCAATAGTATCCTTGACTAGCATTGAAAAAGTGAATCCATTCTTCTCTAGCTAATCTCTCTCCTTATCTTCTGAAGCACAATTGCGCTACTGGAGGGGGGAGGGGCCTAAACACGCACACACACTGGCAAAGATTTTAAGCTTGCAGGCAGACACTGGAATAAGTTTCCGAGTGACCCAGTGAGTGCTTTGCATAGGCGCTTTGTTGCGTTTTTTTTGTGGGATGTAAAATAATGTTATTAACCGGTTCCCATGCTTTTAAAATAATGGTTCTGTATGGATCACTTTCGTTCCAGGTTCCGTTTCTGTTCCTTCTTTTCCGTTTATGGTTCTGTTCCCTGAACTGGTTACAACCCCGGCTGTGAATACTTATGTAAATTAAATATTTCTGTATATATAATTTTCACTTTGTCATTATGGGGTATTGTGAGATTTCTATTTATTTAATCCATTTGGAATTCAGGCTGTAACACAACAACATGTGGAATATGTCAAGGGGTATGAATACTGAAGGCACTGTATGCTTGGGGCAGATTTATAGTTATGTTGTGTAATTTCACAGTACATATTGTAACCCAAATATTACGTAAAAGGCTGCAGATGATTGTGTGTGTGTCTGTGTGTGTGTGCATGTGCGTGTGTGCGCTCACGTGTGTGTGCTTTGTGTGTGTGTAGGTGGGTGACTGATCAGTGTTGTGTTTAGAACTGTGTTCCTCCAGGCAATGTGTGGGACGTTTTAACCCCGTAGGAGGCCAGGGTGGGCCAAGACTGAGAGAACAATGATGTCACTCACCATTGTGAAATTGGCTTTTTAATGCTCGACAGGTGTTGATTTTGCGAGGTCTGAGGTCACTGGTGACTGTTGGCTTGTAAGAGTGAGTGTGTGGTTGTGCTAGTGGTGTAAAGTACATAAGTAAATATACTTTATAGTACTACTTAAGTAATTTTGGGGGGTATCTGTATTTTTACTTCACTACATTCCTAAAGAAAATGATGTGCTTTTTACTCCATACATTTTCCCTGACACCCAAAAGTACTTGTTACATTTTGAATGCTTAGCAGGACAGGAAAATTGTCAATTTAAGCACTTATTAAGATAACACCCTTTTGTAAATAATGTCTGAGTGTTGGAGTGTGCCCCTTGGCCCTGGCTATCTGTAAATAAAAAAAAGTAAATAAAATTCTGCCGCCTGGTTTGCGTAATATAAGGAGTTTGAAATGATTTATTATTGAACTTTAACTTTTGATACTTAAGTATATTTTAGTAATTACATTTATTTTGATACTTAAGTATATTTTAAACCAAATACTTTTAGACTTTTACTCAAGTAGTATTTTACTGGGTGACTTTCACTTTTACTTTAGTCAATTTCTATTAAGGTATCTTTACTTTTACGTAAGTATGATAATTAGGGTACTTTTTCCACAACTGGTTTGCGCACTCTGCGTGTACCTAACTGTCTATTTTCAGTTGTCTTTGGGTAGGTACTCTTTTAGCTGTGGTTTCTATTGAGTTTCTGTCTCTTTATTATTAACTTAATGCCCATTGCTCATTCCTTTCCACCCCTCTTCAGGTTATAGCTACAGATAGAATATTTTTCCAGTGCACTGACCCCATTCCCAGCGCTACTGCCCCCGTGGGAACACTGACAGTGTCCTCAGAGGGCAGTTAGTGACAGTCAGAGGTCTGTGGTAGTGACAGTAATAGGTCTGTGGCATTCCTCTGCTGTGGTTGTCTTTCCCTTCCTGAAGAAGGAAAACAAAAGGAGCAACTGAACACTGATGTCTTTCAGCAGTGCTGTGCTCAGCCTCTCCATCCTCAATAAACTTGTTTACTCTTGATTGCTTTGTTTGGACTAACACATGGTTCATGGTTTGTTGTGGATTCACTTACTACTCACAGCCTCTGTGTATGCTAAGAGTTCACTTCATTGTGAAACGGGGAGTTTCACACCAGCACCACTATGGAAAGGGAATGCGCTGTCTGCGGCTTTTCCTGTAGAGGGAGCCATTATTCCATTGTATGATGTCCTGATGTAGCACACAGCAAAAACGTCTCATTCAGCCTAACTGTTGTCTACATAACTAATGTATGTATATACATGTCATTCTATAATACATATCTCTTAGTATCCATCAAAATTACCATTTCAGATTGTCAGTGATGTGTACGCCAAGGAACTTGAAGCTTTTCACCTTCTCCACTGCGGCCCCGTCGATGTGGATGGGGGCATGCTACCTCTGCTGTTTCCTGAAGTCCATGATCAGTTCCTTCATTTTGATGATGTTGAGGGAGAGGTTATTTTCCTGTGACCACTCCGACAGGGTCCTCACCTCCTCCCTGTAGGCTGTCTCTTCATTGTTGGTAATCAGGCCTACTACTGTTGTGTCGTCTGCAAACTTGATGATTGAGTTGGCCACAAAGTCATGGGTGAACAGGGAGTACAGGAGGGGGCTGAGCACGCACCCTTGTGGGGGCCCTGTGTTGAGGATCAGGGTAGTGGAGGTGTTGTTTCCTACCTTCACCACCTAGGGGGTGGCCCGTCAGGAGGTCCAGGACCCAGTTGCACAGGGCGGGGTTCAGACCCAGGGCCCCAAGCTTAATGATGAGCTTGGTGTTGAAGGCTGAAGAGGAAATCAATGGAGTTTAATAGGCTAATGTGCTCATAAAGATTTAATTGAGCTGCATAGTGATGAGATTATACCATATATAGTCTGTGTGATTGTGCAGAGGCTAAGGGGAGTTGCTGGGAGGCTCCCAGAACGTTCCGGCAGGCTCCAGCTGACGTGGTGTTGAAGTGTCTCCAGAGGGATGAGTTAGAGGAAACGCTTGTGTCAGTGAATATGTCTAACCTTTTAGCTCAGTGGTGCAGACTGTGTGTGTGTGTTACTCCCTGTTTCTCTCTCATAGTTCTCAGCAAGAATGCTGCTGCTGAGAAATGTTAAATCAGTCAAAGGTCCCGTACAGCTCTCTCCTTCTGTTACTGATGCTGGGGAAAGTGGCATAGGCTACTACTACACACTAAGATGATTCCTCAAGGGTTCTTTGGGAAGTTTGATTGTTCTATATGGAACCATAATGACTCAAAGAACCCTTTGAGCCCTTCAATAGTTATTTGCAGTCCTGAAACGTGTTCTTTAGTCTTTTAGTGATAATTCAAATGTGGGGCAGTGGCTCATTAAAATATTTTGGGGCGTGTTTGCTCACAGTTCTTTTTGTGCAACCGTGAGTGAGACCCACTGGGCAAAAACTGGTTGAATCAACATTATTTTCATGTAATTTCAACAACAAAAAAATCTAAGTGAATCAATGTGGAAAACTGATCAACGTGGAAAACTGATTGGATTTGCAAAAAGACATCAACATAAAGGAATTTTGTCTTTTTTTCACCCAACTTTTATCCTAAATCCAATGACATGGTGAAATGTATTGTTGTTTTCACGTTGAATTCACTTTAGTTGACATGTAAACCAAATGTAAATCAAAACTAGACGTTGAACTGACATCTGAGCCCAGTGGGGAGTGTCATTTCAGTTGATCTAATCTGTTGTTTTATGCGATTACATGTTAAATACAACTATGCCCAGTGATGGTGTCACGTATGGCCTTCTGTAAATTAAGACCAGTTGACTAAATCAGTGGTTCTCAATTCTCTCCTCAGGGACCCCCAGCAATTCCAGCACTAGCACACCTACTTCAACTTGTCAATTAAAACAATAATAACACCTAAGGAATTTTAACAAGATGAAATGACTAACCGGAATAAAAAAGTCTGTATGGTTCTTTAAAAGGAACTACAAATAACTTTTGAGATTAATAAATGTTATCTATGGAACCATTCTCCATAGCAGAACCCTTTTTTTTGGTGCTATATAGAACCTTTTATTAATGGTTCTTTATAGAACTTTAGGAAACAGTCCTTTATAGCACCATAAAAGTTCCATTTAGAACCTTATGTGCATGGTTCTTTATAGAACCTTAAAAAAAGGTTCTATATAGCACCAAAAGGTATCCGCTATGTTTACAAGCCAAATAACCTTTATTTGGCACAAAATATAACTGTTTTTGTCTGTGTGTACTCCCCATACCTCTCCAAGTGTGTGATTCACTGTACTCACTCTAACCACACACTGATGAGAGAAAACAATGATATCACAAGTTTCCAGTCTGCTTTGATGTCACATACAGTAAAATAACAGAAAATAACTCAGACCTGACTGAATGTGCTATGTCATATAACTCAGACCTGACTGAATGTGCTATGTCATATGTCTGTCTGGGTCTGTGTGTGTGTTTTCCTCCAGGGGTTTTCTGTATGACTGCCGTCTGGTTTTACAGCTCATCAGGTGAAACAGATGTGTTGCATGATAGCCTGCCTACTGACTCCCACCAGAACAACAATACAAAGACTCCCACCAGAACAACAACACACTGAATCACAGCAGACTGTGCACCATACCTGTGTGAAATGGTTTCTCAAGTTGTATTTGTCACGTGCACAAGTACAGTGAAATGCTTAATTTGCAAGCCCTACCCAACAGTGCTGTAGTCATAACTACAAATAAAATAAAAATAAAAACACGAGAAGGAAGAAAAAAGAGAGGAAGCTATATACAGGGTCAGTGTCAGTACCACACAATGTGAGGGATACTGGAGTATTTGAGGTAGTGCCTTCAGAAATGATTCACACCCCTTGATTTTTTCCACATTTTGTTGTTACAGCCTGAATTTAAAATTGATTACATTTAGATGTTGTGTCACTGGCCTACACACAATACCCCATAATGTGAAAGTAGAATTATGTTTTTAGAAATTCATTTTAAAAAATGAAAACCTGAAATGTATATTTTAAAGGGACACTGCACATTAATCAATGTTTCGGTAAAAGTGCCGGTTTTAGCCAGCTTGCTAATTTTTTTCCGCAGTCCCTGGACAGGTGTCACGACTTCCTCTGAAGCTGCCTCCTCTCCTTGTTCGGGCAAGCTTCGGCGTTCGTCGTCACCGGCCTTCTAGCCACTACCGCTCCTCATCTCATCATTCCATTTGTTTTGTCTTGTCTATTACACACACCTGGTTCATATCCCCTCATTAGTATGTGTATAAGTGTTCCCTCTGCCCCCTTGTCCTTGTGGGTGATTGTTTAATGTGAGGAGAGCGTAGCTCGGTTGAGCTCCGTGTATTTTGTATTGCCGGGGTATATTTTCCCTGTGTGCCTGTTTTGTTCCAGTGCGCCTGTTTTGCGCACTGGACTGTTTGACGCTATTCTGCGTAACTCTGTATTCCGGAATGAACTCTGTATTCTGTGATGTACCCTCCTGCGCCTGACTCCTTCAAATCACCCATCACAACAGGTTATTACAAATAATTACAATAACAATACAGACAAACCATGAGCATTTAGCACATGACAATCAACATGTAGTGTGCAGAAAGACCAATAGCACAAAAAGCAAGAAAACAAAATATATACACTACCAGTTAAAAGTTTGGACACACCTACTCATTCAAGGGTTTTTCTATATTTTTACTATTTTTTACATTGTAGAATAATACTGAAGACATCAAAACTATGAAATAACACATATGGAATCATGTAGTAACCAAAAAAGTGTTAAACAAATCAAAATATGTTTTATCTTTTATATTCTTCAAAGTAGCCACCCTTTGCCTTGATGACAGCTTTGCACACTCTTGGCATTCTCTCAACCAGCTTCATGAGGTAGTCACCTGGAATGCATTTCAATTAACAGGTGTGCCTTCTTAAAAGTTAATTTGTGGAATTTCTTTCCTTCTTAATGTGTTTGAGACAATCAGTTATGTTGTGACAAGGTAGGGGGGGTATACAGAAGATAGCCCTATTTGGTAAAAGACCACGTTCATATTATGGCAAGAACAGCTAAAATAAGCAAAGAGAAACGACAGTCCATCATTACTTTAAGACATGAAGGTCAGTCAATAGGGAAAATGTCAAGAACTTTGAACGTTTCTTCAAGTGCAGTCGCAAAAACCATCAAGCGCTATGATGAAACTGGCTCTCATGAGGACCGCCACAGGAATGGAAGACCCAGAGTTACCTCTGCTGCAGAGGATAAGTTCATTAGAGTTATCAGCCTCAGAAATTGCAACCCAAATAAATGTTACACAGAGTTCAAGTAACAGACAAATCTCAACATCAACTGTTCAGAGGGGACTGTGTAAATCAGGCCTTCATGGTCGAATTGCTGCAAAGAAACCACTACTAAAGGACACCAATAAGAAGAAGAGACCTGCTTGGGACAAGAAACACAAGAAATTGACATTAGACCGGAGGAAATCTGTCCTTTGGTCTGGAGTCCAAATGTGAGATTTTTGGTTCCAACCGCCGTGGCTTTGTGAGACGCGGTGTGAGTGAACGGATGAACTCTGCATGTGTAGTTCCCACCGTAATGCATGGAAGAGAAGGTGTTATGGTGTGGGGGTGCTTTGCTGGTGACACTGTCTGTGATTTATTTAGAATTCAAGGCACACTTAACCAGCATGGATACCACAGCATTATGCAGCGATACGCCATCCCATCTGGTTTGGGCTTAGTGGGACTATAATTTGTTTTTCAACAGGACAATGACCCAACACACCTGCAGGCTGTGTAAGGGCTATTTTACCAAGAAGCAGTCCAATTGAGATGGTTTGGGATGAGTCGGATGGCAGAGTGAAGGAAAAGCAGCCAACAAGTGCTCAGCATATGTGGGAACTCCTTCAAGACTGTTGGAAAAGCATTCCAGGTGAAGCTGGTTGAGATAATGCAAAAAGGTGGCTATTTGAAGAATCTCAAATATAAGATATATTTTGATTTGTTTAACACTTTTTTGGTTACTACATGATTCCATATGTGTTATTTCATAGTTTTGATGTCTTCACTATTATTCTACAATGTACAAAATAGTAAAAAGAAAAAAAAAACTTGAATGAGTAGGTGTGTCCAAACTTTTGACTGGTACTGTAAAAGTAACTGTGTTTACACCTCACTAGCTACAGACAACAGATAATATGGAAAGCGGCAATACAAAGCTAGGGATTATGTTAACAAGTCTGATTGTCATTTAGCCATGACTTTATGTTTTTTGTGGGTCAATAAGTATTCAACACCTTTGTTATGGCAAGCCTAAATAGGTTCAGGAGTAACAATATGCATAACAAGGATCATAATAAGTTGCATGGACTCACTCTGTGTGCAAAAATAGTGTTTAACATGATTTTTGAATGACTACCTCATCTCTGTACCCGACACATACAATTATCTGTAAGGTCCCTCAGTCGAGCAGTTAATTTCAAAAACAGATTCAACCACAAAGATCAGGGAGGTTTTCGAATGCCTCTCAAAGAAGGGCACCTATTGGTAGAAAAAAAGGGGGGAAAAAGCAGACATTGAATATCCCTTTGAGCATGGTGAATTTATTAATTACACTTTGGATGGTGTATCAATACACCCAGTCACTTCAAAGATATAGGCATCCTTCCTAATTCAGTTGCCGGAGAGGAAGGAAACCGCTCAGGGATTTCACCATAAGGCAAATGTTTACTTTAAAAGTTACAGAGTTTAATGGCTGTGATAGGAGAAAACTGAGGATGGATCAACAACATTGTAGTTACTCCACAATACTAACCTAAATGACAGCGTGAAAAGAAGGAAGCCTGTACAGAATACAATTATTCCAAAACATGCATCCTGTTTGCAACAAGGCACTAAAGTAAAATTGCAAAACATTTGGAAAATAAATTAACTTTTTGTCCTGAATAGAAAGCGTTATGTTTGGGGCAAATCCAACTAGACACATCACTGAGTATCACTTCATATTTTCAAGCATGGTGGTGGCTGCATCATGTTATGGGTATGCTTGTCATCGGCAAGTACTATGGAGTTTTTTTAGGATAAAAAGAAACGGAATCCACAGGCAAAATCCTAGTGGAAAACCTGGTTTAGTCTGCTTTCCAACAGACACTGGGAGATAAATTCACCTTTCAGCAGGACAATAACCTAAAAACCAAGGCCAAATATACACTGGAGTTGCTTACCAAGATGACATTGAATGTTCCTGAGTGGCCTAGTTACTGTTTTGACTTAAATCCGCTTGAAAATCTATAGCAAGACTTGAAAATGGCTGTCTAGCAATGATCAACAACCAACTTTACAGACCTTGAAGAGTTTTTAAAAGAATAATGTGCAAATATTGTACAATCCAGTTGTGCAAAGCTCTGAGACATACCCAGAAAGACTCACAGCTATAATCGCTGTCAAAGGTGAATACTTATGTAAATGATATATTTCATTTTCAATAAATTTGCAAAAATTTCAAAAAACATGTTTTCACTTTGTCATTATATATTGTGTGTAGATGGGTGATATTTTTTTATTTTATTTAATCCATTTTTAATTCAGGCTGTAACACAACAAAATGTGCAATAAGTCAAGGGGTATGAATAGTTTCTGAAGGCACTTTATGTACAGTGCATTCGGAAAGTATTCAGACACCTTGACTCTTTCCACATTTCTACAGTCTTATTCTAAAATGGATTAAATGACATTTTTTCCCTCATCAATCTACACATAATACCCCATAATGACAAAGTGAAATAATATTAGAAATAAAAACAGATACCTTATTTACATAAGTATTCAGACCCTTTGCTATGAGACACAAAATTGAGCTCAGGTGCAGCCTGTTTCCATTGATCATCCTTGAGATGTTTCTACAACTTGATTGGACATGATTTGGAAAGGCACACACCTGCCTATATAAGGTCCCACAGTTGACAGTGCATGTCAGAGCAAAAACCAAGCCATGAGGTCGAAGGAATTGTCCGTAGAGTTCCGAAACAGGATTGTGTCGAGACACAAATCTGGGGAAGGGTACCAAACCATTTCTGCAGCATTGAAGGTCCCCAAGAACACAGTGGCCTCCATCATTCTTAAATGGAAGAAGTTTGGAACCACCAAGATTCTTCCTAGAGCTGGCCGCCCGGCCAAACGGAGCAATCGGGGGAGAAGGGCCTTTGTCAGGGAGTTGACCAAGAACCTGATGGTCACTCTGACAGAGCTACAGAGTTCCTCTGTGGAGATGGGAGAATCTTCCAGAAGGACAACCATCTCTGCAGCACTCCACCAATCAGGTCTTTATGGGAGAGTGGCCAGACGGAAGCCACATCTTAGTAAAAGGCACGTGACAGCCGCTTGGAGTTTGCCAAAAGGCACCTAAAAACTCTTAGCCCATGAGAAACAAGATTCTCTGGTCTGATGAAACCAAGATTGAACTCTTTGGCCTGAATGCCAAGCATCACGTCTGGAGGAAACCTGGTACCATCCCTACGGTGAAGCATGGTGGTGGCAGCATCATGCTGTGGGGATGTTTTTCAGCGGCAGGGACTGGGAGACTAGTCAGGATCGAGGGAAAGATGAACGGAGCAAAGTACAGAGAGATCCTTGATGAAAACCTGCTCCAGAGCACTTAGGACCTCAGACTGGGGCGACGGTTCACCTTCCAACAGGACAACAACTCTAAGCACACAGCCAAGACAACACAGGAGTCTCTGAATGTCCTTGAGTGGCCCAGCCAGAGCCCAAACTTGAACACGATCAAACCTCTCTGGAGAGACCTGAAAATAGCTGTGCAGCGACGCTCCCCATCCAACCTGACAGAGCTTGAGAGGATCTGCAGAGAAGAATTGGAGAAACTCCCCAAATACAGGTGTGCCAAGCTTGTAGCATCGTACCCAAGAAGACTGGAGGCTGTAATCGCTGCCAAAAGTGCTTAGAAAAGTACTGAGTAAAGGGTCTGAATACTTATGTACGAAACTGTTTTTGCTTTGTCATTATGGGGAATTGTGTGTAGATTGATTCTTGATACACACGGGAAACTGTTGAGCATGAAAAACCCAGCAGGGTTGGAGTTCTTGACACACTCAAACCAGTGCGCCAGGCACGTACTACCATACCCCGTTCAAAGGCTCTTACAGTAAATATTTTGTCTTGTCCCTTCACCCTCTGAATGGCACACATACACAATCCATGTCTCAATTGTGTCAAGGCTTAAAAATCCTTCTTTAATCTGTCTCCTCCCCTTTATCTACACTGATTGAAGTGGATTTAACAAGTGACATCAATAAGGGATCATAGCATTCACCTGGTCAGTCTATGTCATGGAAAGAGCAGGTGTTCCTAATGTTTTGTACACTCAGGGTAAGTGGTGTGTGTGTGTGCAAGAGTGCCAGTGTAGGTGTGATAGGTGGATATACATGTAAACAGGGCTGTGACTAGTAGCAGGAATGTATAAATATTTATGGTAATATACTAATTGTAATATGCATGTAAACAGGAGTAATAGTGACCAGTAACAGGATAAATAGATAGATACCAATGGTAATGGCAATCAGTAATCAATGAACAGCAGCTTGCGGTAGTAATACATCTAATCAATAATCATTTCAGCAGCAGATGAGGTGTGAGGGGTAACACCCACTAACACTAACACCCAATTCCATAGAGAATTTCTTGTCTCACACAAGTTCACATGGTCCTTGACCGCCTGACTGTCCTTGTTATTTTGTGTCTATGTGGAGCGTTGAACCTTGAAGTAAGCTGTCAGGCATGTTTTCCCACAGTTTCTTGTGTGTGTCTGTGATTGCGTGCTTGCATGCGTGCGTCCTTGTGTGCGTATATGCTGATGTTTGTGCGTGGGAGCTGTGGCGTAAGTGGGGCTCAGTTTACAGATTGGGGGTAGATGACAGTCGGGGCTCTTTGTTGTGGTTTGGGGCCCTGCTGAGGCCCTGCCCTCCCCTGCTGTCTGACTGTGTGGCAAACTGGAGACAGTACAGGAGGGCAGCTCTCAAACTCCTACTGAATGAAAAGACATATACACACATAGTACCAATGCAAATTTCAGTTAATTGTGGTTAATTTGTGTACGGGTAAATCCATTTGAATTCAATCACTTTTTGACAGCATCCCTTCTGATTTAAACATGTCTGCCCATGGAAGAAGTGGTCAGAAAGTGACTTTTTGGACCTGAATGCCAAAACATTAAGGAGATAAAAGGTGCTCAAAGTTGACCCATTTTGCATACCATGAGACATCCATGTCTTCATCACTGGAAAAGCTAAACGTGTTTGATATCATTTAAAACAATTTAAAAGTGTCAAACTATTTGATTATTTCTTGAAAACTGTTATTTTTCCCCCCATTCAAGTCCACATTATCTGATGTGTGGACCTCCAACCATCTTTGTGGTACCATTTCTGAAAGTTCAATTTTATTCTAATTTTAGTAGATTTATCAGCCAAAACATGACACCCACCCTCTATCCAATAGCATGTTGTGTCTCAACTGATGGCGGGCACAACACAAAAACCTTAGATTATGTAAAATAGGGTCTAAGCTACAACATATGCGAATATGTAAAAAATATGAGTTGACATGTTTTTAGATAATTTATGTAAAATGACTATTTTTATTTAAAATATATATATATATATCCCAGAAATGATTCAATGGATGTCTGATATAGTATAGTGGGGTATGCAAAATGGGTCAGGTTTGAGCACCTTTACCTCTTAAATGTTTTTAAAAGTAACTTTCTGAGCACTTCTACAATAGGCAAATACACTCACCCATCTTGTACCGGGGAAACCTATATTCTTTGGGGCATGGATTCTACAAGTCGGAAACATTACCACAGTGATGTTGGACCATGCTGACGCGATGGCATCACGCAGTTGCTGCAGCCTGTACCGTTGACACCAGGCAGGATGGGTCCATGGATTCATGCTGCTTATGCCAAATCCTGACTCTACCATCAGCATGATGCAACAGGAACCGGGATTCGTCGGACCAAGCAATGTTTTTCCACTCCTCAGTTGTCCAGTGTTGGTGATCGCGTGCCCACTGGAGCCACTTCTTCTTGTTTTTAGCTGATAGGAGCGGAACCCGGTGTGGTCGTCTGCTGCAATAGCCCAGCCGTGACAATGATCTATGAGTTGTGGATTCTGAGATGCTGTTCTGCTCACCACTGTTGTACTGTGCCATTATTTGCCTGTTTGTGGCCCGCCTGTTAGCTTGCACGATTCTTGCCATTCTTCTCCAACCTTTCTCATCAACGAGCTGTTTTCATCCACAGGACTGCTGCTGACTGGATGCTTTTAATTTGTCGCACCATTCTCGGGAAACCCTAGACACTGTAATGCGTGAAAAGCCCAGGAGGGCGTCCGTTTCTGAGATACTAGATCCGGCGCGCCTGGCACTGATGATCATACCACGCTCAAAGTCACTTAGGGCACTCGTTTTGCCCATTCTAATGTTCAATCGAACAGTAACTGAATGCCTGTCTGCCTGCTTTATATAGCAAGCCATGGCCACGTGACTCACTGTCTGTAGGAGCGATCCATTTTTGTGAACTGGGTGGTGTACGTAATAAACTGTGTATGTTTGGAAGGTTTTGTTCAACTCAAAAGGGGTGCAGAGGTTTTGCTTTTCATTCAAGTATTATGGACCGTTGCAGCTTTGCCGGTAGTGTGATACATTTCCATGTGTCTATACTCCCTCTCCTACTCTCTCTAACCCAGTGTATCCTCTGGGCAATCATGCTGGCTGGCAGTGGTTAACATTTAATTGGGTAAAGTTACACAGTGGATACTCTCCCTCTAACTTATTAGCTGCCATCCCTTCTTCCCCTACCAATGCATCCATAGCAGTGAGTGTGGCCAATCCTGCTCTTGAAGGTCTGCAGTGTGTGCAGGCTTCTGTTCCAGCCCCACACTAAAATGTCTGACTCTAATTATTCACTATAATATGGTCTTTGATCTAGATAATCAGGCGAGGAACAAAAGTCTGCATACAGCGCTGGCTGGTCTGTAGCCAGTAACCACCACCTCTGAATGGCCAACTGGCCCTGTGTTCCACTCTGCTGATTACAGACAGGAAATATTACTCTGCACATCCGCTCAGGAACAGAGAGCATTGTGAACGCAGCCCAACATCACAGGCCGTTACGTAAGATCCAGAGCAGGCTAGACTGGCACACTGAGGAATCAGAAATGCGTATGTGTTATAGGATCAGACTCTAACTCCCCCTCTCTCTCTCTGCCCATCCCACCCTGGGACATTGTCATTATGTTTTCCACATGTTCTCCTATTTGATTAAAGATGAACATAGATGCAGGTATAATAGAAGGGTTATGTAAAGAAGAAACTGAATGGTTCTACTGCTACAATTCTAGAAATGGTTCTTGGCTCTGTGTAGTTGACCTACTACCTCAACAAAGCAGAGTCTATAGATCTCACTGCCTCATATCCCTAGAATCACATTATTCACAAGGTCGTACGCTAATGCCTGGTTGGGTAATGGAGTGACTTCACACGCACCTCCCATTAGCTGATTAGCACATCTGGCTCCACTACAGTCAGCACTACGCTACCAGCTAATTTGCACTCCCTAAATACCTGAGCTCTGTGGCGTCACTGGCGTGTCCAGGTATAATTATCACACCAGCACACTGTACAGTTGTGGTCAAACATTTTGAGAATTACACAAGTATTGGTCTTCACAAAGTTTTCTGATTCAGTGTTTTTAGATATTATTGTCAGATGTTACTATGGTATACTGAAGTATAATTACAAGCATTCCATAAGTGTCAAAGACTCTTATTGACAATTACATTAAGTTTATGCAAAGAGTCAATATTTGCAGAGTTGACCCTTCTTTTTCAAGACCTCTGCAATCCACCCTGGCATGCTGTCAATTAACTTCTGGCCCACATCCTGACTGATGGCAGCCCATTCTTGCATAATCAATGCTTGGAGTTTGTCAGAATTTGTGGGTTTTTGTTTGTCCAACTGCCTCTTGAGGATTGACCACAAGTTCTCAGCAGTGGCGGCTGGCCGATAGAGGGCGCTAGGGCGCCGCCCCCTTAAATAAAATTATTTAAAAATATATATATATAATAATAATAATAATAATAATAATAAAAACATCAGTATGTCAATATTTGTGTGTTTGAAATATGGAATGCACACAGTAATATGTGTAAGATATGATAGAAAATCATATTCGCAACCTTTCCTCTGCCTGTCAAACGCCTCGTCAGCTCTGGCGGACAACCCCGGCATTTTCCGGGGCTTAGTGGATTTTGTTGCCTCCCTCGACAGTGTGCTGGAGGAGCACCTGAAGACAGCTACCGTTTTTAAGGGCACGTCAAAGACGATACAGAACGAGCTGTTGGACTGTATGCTGTCAGTGTTTAAGGATTACATCCTGGAGGAAGTAAAGAGTGCTGATTTTATCGCCATTCAAGCTGACGAGACGACTGACGTTTCCACCCACTGCCAGTTGGTGCTTGTGATACGCTACATCGATGCTAAAAGTAACGTCCAAGAGCGTTTTTTCGAGTTCATTTTGATCGAGAACGCAACCGCCGACACCATCGCTACAGCGCTGCTGGAGAGGCTCAGCACCATACTCTCACATGGACAAAAGGCCAAACTTATTGCCCAGGCTTACGACGGAGCAAGTGTGATGAGGGGAGCCACCGGCGGAGTGCAGCGTAAAATAGTGGATGTGTACGAAAATGCGCACTACGTCCACTGCTATGCACATCAGCTGAACCTCATCATGCAGCAGGCTACTTCACGCATCCCCAGGATCGGCACTTTCTTTTCCGACCTTGCAGGATTTTCTGCTTTCTTCTCCAGGTCTCCCAAGCGAACCACCGTGCTTGACGAAGTGGTTGCGCATAGACTCCCCAGAGCCTCTACAACACGGTGGAACTTCCACAGTCGCGCTGTAAACACTGTGTACGAGTACAGGGATGACCTCCTAACGTGTTTCCAGACCATCAGAGACTCTGGGAACTTTGATGCCCCGACTGTCAGAGAGGCGGGGGGCTTTGTGAGGATGCTCGAAGACGAGGCTTTCTGTTTTTTCCTGGCACTGTTCCACAAGATCATGCCAAATGTGGACATGCTTTTCAGCCAGCTGCAGAAGAGGAACATCGACCCTGTCTTCATTAAAGCACTTGTCCAGAGGTTCACAGACAGCATGCTAACAATCAGGTAAATAACTATATTTACTATTGGCTGATAAAGATGTTGTTAGAAAGATGAATAGTTCACTTACAACAGTTTAAAAGCCTAAATGTGTCTGGTCATCAAAGTGAGTGATTATCATAGAGCCGTCACAATTATATTTGTTTTAGTATTTTAAAAGGAAAGAGAAGACACAATCAGACGTTGATAATAATGCAGGAAAGTACTACACAGTTTGTAATAATTATTCAGGTGTCCACCAGGTCAATTTCTAGAAGAGGCCTAGTTGTTATTGAAGATTAACTTTATTGCTAAGTGCACAGCAGAACAAAATGATGTTGCATCCCTCTCACAAATGTAATAGAAAAAGGCTTTAAAACGTAATAACATCAGTTAATTATGTACATCACAGGTTAAAAGCAGTTACTAGACATAGTTTGTGTGTATATACACACTATCTGTCTGTCTGTCTGTCTGTCTGTCTGTCTATATATATATATATATATATATATATATATATATATATATATATATATATATATATAAAAAGTCACTGGTTGTGTGTTGAGGGGGAATTACAGTGAGTTAAGAAGTCTGATTGCAAGTTATCAAATTAAACTTTATTTTTTGGACCCAGGGCCTCAATTCCCTCTTTGTGTGGGGACAGCGCATCTGACGAGCAGCAACAGCCCATCAAGCGACGGAGGATGCTGGGACCAGGAGAACAACAGAGGTTGGCTATAGAGGTAAGTTGTGATGTAATTGTCAGTGTTTCCCCCTAGAACTTTTTTCAGGCCTGGTAGTATGTAGCCAAAACCCTGAACAATCAGCACCTTGGTAATCATATACTTGAGTTGGACATAGGCATGTGTCAGTCAGGATCACTTGCATCAAAATAGCTTAATTGCAAATTAAAGCTGATGATGTATCTTTTACAGGTATGTGATACCATCCTGAGTCATGCCAAAGAGAGGTTCTCCTTCACCCAGCACCTCATCAGCGCAACACTATTGCACGGAGAGTTGTTCCCACAACACAGTGTGAAGTTCCCCGATACAGCGCTTGAAACAACCGTGGAGGCGTACCCCATGTTGAACAAGGCCAAGCTCAAAACCGAACTGTCCCTCATCTATGAGAACAGTGAGTTCAAGGCTTGTAGTGGTGCAGTGCCCCTGTACCAGTTCTTCATGGAGAACAACCTTCAGAGCACTTTCACAGAGACTGCCAGCCTCCTCAAGATCCTCATCACCACACCCATGACAACTGCTGAGTCAGAAAGGTGCTTCTCTACACTGAAAAGGATCAAGACCTTCCTGAGAAACAGCATGACACAGGATCGCCTGAACGCTCTGGCCATGCTCTCCATGGAGAAGAAACTTGTCAGGGACATTCCTGACTTTAATCAAAGGGTCATTGAGAGGTTTGCCACTCAGAAGGACAGACGGGCAAAATTCCTGTACAAATAAGATGACAGACACACACACACAGAGCAGCTCTGGCCGCATGTTTCTTTGTATATAGTTGACCTTAGCATAAAAAATCCAGTTATATATGGTACTCTAGAAAGTCTTAATAGTGTCTTTGCTAATATTACTGTATATATGTTGTTTTGTATCAATTAATTGTTGCAGTTCTGGAGCACATTAACAATTAGTCACATTTAGTATGATCATAAAATACTGTATGCTATTCTTCCAGTCAAAGGTTTGAGTTCATCCACTTGATATCCATTTCTATATTATACATCCTTTTATACAGTGTAAGATTTCCTATAAACTTTATAATAATTTCATGTTATTGTCCACTTTCCACTCTGTTCTGACAGCATGCCTGTTGCGTTGCCTGTTTACTACCAATGGTGAAAAGTTCACTTTAAATGCAAATGAAAGGCTTGGGTTTGTGTAATATGTTTTTGTGTAAGAATGCCTCAACTTTTTAATATTGGCATTAAATAATTACTGAATGTTTCACTGAGCACTGCTGTCCTGCAGTTTGTGTTAAAATATATCGCGATGGTTACAGGAAAAAAAAAGTATGGCACAGCCCCACCGAGAATATTTTTCACCAGCCGCCACTGGTTCTCAGTGGGATTAAGGTCTGGGGAGTTTCCTGGCCATGGACCCAAAATGTTGATGTTTTGTTCCCCGAGCCACTTAGTTTTCACTTTTGTCTTATGGCAAGGTGCTCCATCATGCTGGAAAAGGCATTGTTCGTCACCAAACTGTTCTTGGATGGTTGGGAGAAGTTGCTCTTGGAGGATGTGTTGGTACCATTCTTTATTCATGGCTGTGTTCTTAGGCAAAATTGTGAGTGAGCCCACTCCCTTGGCTGAGAAGCAACCCCACACATGAATGGTCTCAGGATGCTTTACTGTTGGCATGACACAGGACTGATGGTAGCGCTCACCTTGTCTTCTCCGGACAACCTTTTTTCCGGATGTCCCAAACAATCGGAAAGGGGATTCATCAGAGAAAATGACTTTACCCCAGTCCTCAGCAGTCCAATCTCTGTACCTTTTGCAGAATATCAGTCTGTCCCTAATGTTTTTCCTGGAGAGAAGGGGCTTCCTCGCTGCCCTTCTTGACACCAGGCCATCCTCCAAAAGTCTTCGTGCAGATGCACTCACACCTGCCTGCTGCCATTCCTGAGTAAGCTCTGCACTGGTGGTGCCCCGATCCTGCAGCTGAATCAACTTTAGGAGATGGTCCTGGCGCTTGCTGGACTTTCTTGGGCGCCCTGAAGCCTTCTTCACAACAATTGAACCTCTCTCCTTGAAGTTCTTGATGATACGATAAATGGTTGATTTAGGTGCAATCTTACTAGCAGCAATATCCTTGCCTGTGAAGCCCTTTTTGTGCAAAGCAATGATGACGGCACATGTTTCCTTGCAGGTAACCATGGTTAACAGAGGAAGAACAATGATTGCAAGCACCACCCTCCTTTTAAAGCTTCCAGTCTGTTATTCTAACTCAATCAGCATGACAGTGTGATCTCCAGCCTTGTCCTCATCAACACTCTCACCTATGTTAACGAGAGAATCACTGACATGATGTCAGCTGGTCCTTTTGTGGCAGGGCTGAAATGCAGTGGAAATGTTTTTTTGAGATTAAGTTCATTTTCATGGCAAAGAGGTACTTTGCAATTAATTGCAATTCATCTGATCACTCTTCATAACATTCTGGAGTATATGCAAATTGCCATCATAAAAACTGAGGCAGCAGACTTTGTGAAAATTAATATTTGTGTCATTCTCAAAACTTTTGACCACAACTGTATTTCAACTAGCCGCCCCCTAGCGCCCCCTATCATTTAGGTCAGGGGTAGGCAAGTAGATCCAGATGCAGAACCATTTTTGTTGGAGCGGATCGTCGGGGTCTGGAACATAATTATAATAATTTGTACAATGAAAATGTACCACAACTAAGCGCATAAAGAGATTGTTATTTTAATAATATATAATCATTTCATACCTTGATTACATTGAGACAAGATCACACACACATATATATATATATATTTATTATTATTTTTATTTTTTTATTTTTTTATTTTTTCATTCGAATACTGGTGAACATATTTCATAAATGAAAGTCATTTTTAGCTGAATTCCTGGTGGTTTTACTATTTTTTAAAACAAAAACTACACTTTGGGGGTGCCAAAAATATAGCTTGCGGGATGGTTTTGGTAGTTGTGTTTTGGTAGTTCCCCTGGCTCTACCTTCGGTCTATTGTAGCTGACCTAATAGGTAGAGTTGCACTGCCCTGACAGTCCAACCTGGTCTCAGAGCATTTTGTATTATTCGGTAGGTAAATCCGAGACACTCCATTTAGTATGATATGTTACGTTTCGTATGGTATGTATTAATTTGTGGATATCCATCACCCATTTCATATGATATGTTATGAATTTCAATTTGTATGATATGTTACGAATTTGCTAAATGTAGAATATGTTACGAACACAGGAGGTTGGTGGCACCTTAATTGGGGAGGACGAGCTTGTGGTAATGGCTGGAGCGGAATTGGTGGAATGGTATCAAATATGTTTGATCCCATTCCATTTGCTCCGTTCCAGCCATTATTATGAGCCATCCTCCCCTCAGCAGCCTCCACGGGTTACTAATTTGCTAAATGTACAATAGGTTACGAATTTGCAAAACGTATGCTATGTTACGAATTCTAGCTAGGTGGCTAACGTTAGCTATCTCGCTAACGTTAGCTAGGCTAGGGGTTAGGGTTAGGTTAAAGGGTTAGGGTTAGGGGAAAGGTTAGCTAAAAGGGTTAAGGTTATGGTTAGGTGAAGGGTTAGGGGAAGGGTTAGCTAACATGCTAAGTAGTTGAAAAGTAGTTAAAAAGCAATAAGTAGTTGAAAAGTTGCTAATTAGCTAAAATTCTAAAATTGTCCACGATGAGATTCGATCTTGCGTTATACACCCACCCATCCACCCCGACCAACCACTCTCCTTTCATTTTTGCTTTAAGTAACCGTCTGTCTTATGTAACCATACCAAACGTAACATATCATACTAAGTGGAGTGTTTCGGGTTTACGTACAGAATAATACGAAATACTCTGAGACCAGTTTGGATAGTCCGTAATGGCACCAGCTTGTTCTCCAACCTGGTTTAACAGTCCGTTGTCTGGCTGCAGTTGGTGTGGTAATGGAGATGTGATTGTTGGAAGTGTTTCAATTGGATGTATAATCATGAAACATGTATGGTCAGACTGACATGGGGGAAACCAGCATTGCTCTGTGGCTCATTCCATGTAAACCCAGAAACCACCATGTGTCTCTTCTCAGCAGAAAGAAGCATTGAGAGATGAGAATAGCTGTATTAGATTCCTATTCCAATGTATTTTTGTTTTAACATTGTAATGCTCAGTAGTTTTGATAAAGTGGCACATGGAGTAGCCTTCACTGTGATTTGTATGAATGTATTTATTGTGTATCTATTTATATAGGATCTTAAACTATCAATCGATTATGACAACCTTCCAGTTGTTTGAACGTTAGAATGAGTGACATGTCCCTTTTTAATGGTGTGAGCTGACCTCTTGCAAGTCTTGTTAATTAACTGATTGCTCGCCTGTGGCCTCCTGCCTGAAGCGCTTCAGTTTGTTTAAATGGAGGATGGCATTCAGTGTGTGAGGGACTGCTGGTATGTCTGCAAGTTTGAACAAAATCAAGCTATTTTTCATGCTATCACCATCTGCCTCATCAATGTGAGAGGGCATCAGCCAGCTATCTCACAGGGGATTTTGCCCATCCTGCTGCGGAGTTCCATATGTCAGAGAGTTTCAGAGGGGACTACTGGGGAGTGGGGAGGCATACCTATGAACCAGTCAGACTGTTTTCATAAACACTGAACACCCTCCCCGAGAGCATTCTCCTCCACTATTTATCTTTCCACCTCCATTTGAACAATACATCTATTTTCTTATTGTGTGCAGGCTAACCCGGTGTCTGAGGCAGATTAGTTGGGTAATTTAAACTTCAGGATGGAGGCTTTTCTTGGGGGAAATGACCCGGTGAGCTACTTCTCTCCCTCAGTCCTGCTCCTGTGCTCTGTGTGGAGAGGGCTATGTTCATATTATTTGTTTTCAAAGTTGACCTTCTCCCTGTTTTGTATACCTGCACGATTCACTTTAGCAAATGCTGTATGTTTTTGTGTGATGGAGTACTGTGAGGATGGAAATGTTTGTGCGTATGTGTTTATTTGTTAGTGTTTGTGAACACCAGAGGAATGTGTGTGTGTGTGTACAGGAAGAAGGTCTTGAGAGTTGTATGCGAGATGACAGCAGTTTCCTGTGAGAGGCTCTGCTTGTAGTTTGCGCTTGTCTCGCCCACGCCACATCATCGGTAATTCACTGGAACAACTGAACCCTCTACAGGACGCACGCAAATCAGACAAGAGACCGAAAAGGATGTTGGGATGGGAGCAGTTTTCTATACTTCGTTAAAGATGCATTCTCGAACTTTTGTGAGCCAAAACGGGTCTCCGTTTTTTTTTTTGTGTACTAGGCCATCCAATTTGTGTGATATGTAAGGAATTCTGCAATTCATATGATGTCATACGAATTTTGCAATTCGTGTGATATGTTACAAATCCAATTGTGCAATATGTTACAAATTTGTTGCGCTTAAGATCCCAGCGTGCATTTTTAAAACCCAGAAGTTTCTCAGAGGAAAGTGAGAGGAACCTTTGACATAAAGTAGACATTAGAACGCTTAGCTTTGGGATTGTCACGCACTATACATGAAATAACTAGAAATGTGCACGTTAGAGAGCCAGCGCTTTGAGAGTTGAAGTTGAACTCTTTAGCCTACTGTTGATAAATTCAGCGATGCTTGGAAAACAGTATTTTTTGTTATAAACATACAGGCTTAACATCTTTATTAGGCTATAACTTGGAAATATCCTCCCTTCGATTTCAAGCTCTAAATTGTAGCCTATTTTCAGAGTTTTAAATACAGTAGGCCTAATAGTTTTCATCATTCTATACTGATAGTAGCTTATTTTTAGTTTTATTTAAATTGGAGAACTCTATCCATTAACCAATTTTTCTCCTCTTGAGGATGCCTCTTTTTAAATGGACATCGATTTCCTGAATATTAGAAAGTAATGAAAGATTGATATAATTTGTGACTTGTATAATCAAATATGCATTTGAATTGGCCATCTCAAAAGCCATTGACCCCATGACTGACATGCATAATAGCTCTCTCTCTCTTAAAGATGCACTATGCAGAAATCGCTCCGCCATTTCCAGGTTGCTAAGATTCTAATAGTTAGCCTAATTTCAGTTTATGTGACTAAACAAGCAGTCATTGTGCAGAGAATCATTGTACCATCTAAACTGCTGTGAAATATATTTTCCAGAACCATAAATATTGTATATTCACCTGTTTGAAGCTGGTGTACAAAACCAAAAGTAAAAGACACAAAAACGAAACTTCAGAACGAAAGCATAGAAATAGCACACATAGAACATATCTACCGCTTCTTAGACTTGCTTTCAATGGGAATGAAAGATCTATAACTCTAATTTATATGTGAATTTGGTCGGGTCACCCAAAAAGTTAGCTTTAATAGATTAATAAACTGAACAAAAATATAAACGCAACATGCAACAATTTCAAAGATTTTACTGAGTTACAGTTCATATAAGGAAATCAGTCCATTGAAATAAATTCAATAGACCCTAATGTCTGTGCAAAGTTGCTGGATACGCGTCGATCCAGAGCATCCCAAACGTGCTCAATAGGTGACATGTTTGGTGAGCATGCAGGCCATGGAAGAACTGGGACATTTTCAGCTTCCAGGAATTGTGTACAGATCCTTGCGACATGGGGCCGTGCATTATCACGCTGAAACATGAGGTGATGGCGGCAAATGAATGGCACGACAATGGGCCTCAGAATCTTGTCACGGTATATCTGTGCATTCAAATTGCCATCAATAAAATGCAATTATGATTGTTGTCCCTAGCTTATGCCTGCCCATACCATTACCCCACCGCCACCATGGGGCACTCTGTTCACAATGTTGACATCAGCGTACTGCTCTCCCACATGACGCCTTACACGTAGTCTGCGGTTGTGAGGCTGGTTGGACGTACTTCCAATTCTCTAAAATGATGTTGGAGGCATCTTATGGTAGATAAATTAACATTAAATTCTCTGGCAACAGCTCTGGTGGACATTCCATGCTCCTTCAAAACTTGAGACATCCGTGGCATTGTGTTGTGTGACAAAACTGCACATTTTAGAGTGGCCTTTTATTGTCCCCAGCACAAGGTGCACCTGTGTAATGATCATACTGTTTAACCAGCTTCTTGATATGCCACACCTGTCAGGTGGATAGATTATCTTGGCAAATGATCAATGCTCACTAACAGGGATGTAAACAAATTTGTGCACAACATTTTTGAGAAATAAGCTTTTTGTGTGTGTATGGAACATTTCTGGGATATTTTATTTCAGCTCATGAAACATGGGACCAACACTTTAAATGTTGCATTCATATTTTTGTTCAGTGTAATAATTCAGATTATGTTCTCATCTCATTGGTTGTCACCTTTTTGCTTTGTGGCACCAATGTTTTAGGGGTTAATCTTTAATTTGCTATTAGGTTAGGCATATTTTCAAGCCGTAATAATGCGCTGTCTGATACAGTTTAATTTCATCATTTGTTATCAAGTGTCTGAAAATAACAAAGCTACCTCCCCCTCCCCAATCCCTTTTTAAATGCCCCTTTGTCTGTTATTTCGTAGGTCATGCAGACTAAAATATTCTCCCACTCACATACTTTGTATTTTTATTTTATATTTAATGCTCCGTTGCGAGAGGAGCGTTGTATGGGTTAATTTAGCGCAAGGTCCCCCGGCTCCCGTGGTAAGTATTGCGCACAGTGGAGTTGTTGTGGTGTTCGCTCCCGCGGAGGCGATGCCCTTTTGTCGAGAGGTCTTGTCACAGCGGACAGACAGCACTCTCAATCAGGACGCAAGGACGCAAAGAGAAGAATTGCATTAAAAAAGCACCATTCTTTCCCATACTGCCAAGGAGGAGGGTTGACTGTGGGTGTTTGAGAAGCCCTTTGTTGCTTGAAAAAAAAAGTAGGCAAGAATATTCACTGTGGACTAGCTGTATGTTTTATGAACAGTGTTACTGTATGCTGTTAGGGCGACCCACGGCTCTGCGTGTTGTGGACTTTGGAAGTTTTAACACAGAGAAACTGGTTTGGATATACTTCAGAAGACGAAAAGGTTACGGTGTATGCTAATTGTTTTTGGACACTTGTGCGTCGCGCGACCTGTACTTTACTTTATCTATCAGCAAATTATCAAAATGGATCTATTTTGAAAGTACAGTCTCTTTTTTCATGTTTGTTTCTCCCACAGTGAGCGTTCTTGGCTTTGAGTACTCAGCTCCCATAAACGCTTTTAATTTGTAACATATTAAGTACATTTTGAGGGGTGGAAGTGAACATTTCAAGTATAGGCTAACTCAATTTGTGGATACCTCTTCGAGGGATGCCAATGGACAGATACGCAGACATGGAGGACAAACTGCGTATTTTGGAGGACCTGAACATGATGTACATCCGCCAGATCGCCCTGAGTTTACAGGTAATGTAGCCGACCAGTCCTTATGGAAGCTGTCACTGTCAGTCCTCATAGACAGTCCCTCCAGACTCTCTCACAGGCTCTGTCTGATATCCTCTCTCTTCTTTCACCTGCCATTGAATGTGCAGTGTTGTCATGTCATATCTTTGCAGTCTGACCCAAGTCATGCAGGGCGTTTCAGTGGTGACATTTTCAAGCTTAGGGTGTCAAAAGACAGGGAGAGAGGTAAAGCTGTTTGGCATGCAGTCTATCTCAGACTGAGTGTATGATGTGGCAGGTACCAGGTAAGGTGTATAGGCTCTCACTTCCCCCCCTGAGCTGTTACAACTGTGTAGAGGACATGAGCCAGTTTACTGAGTGAGATCACAGCTGTGCTGCTTTTTTACATGTTATGTTAAAAGTTGAGGGGGTGTAGCTGAACAATGTCTCTGACAAAGGGGTTATGTATACTCTGCTGTGGTCTCCGGATGGCCAAGCTAGCTCTCAGTGAGAGAAAATAGAAAACAACACGCCATCTACAGTTAGTTATTCTCTAATCCGGTTTTACTAACACTGTCTGCAGCTGCACATGTGGGACTCGCAAGTCCCCAAAGGGGCATAAGTGTGTGTGTGTGTGTGTGTGTGTGTGTGTCAGAGGGAGGGAGAGGAAGAAATAATGATGCAATACTTATAAATATCAATACCTAACAAAGTGAAATAGGACTGGACTGGTTCCAACTTACTCAGATGGTGTGACGTCATTGATGTGAACATTATGCTTAACAATTCAGTCATTTTGGTAATGATCTGAGCATAACACAGTCCACCTCAAAGATAATTTGATGAGCAGAGGAAATAGCTATAGCATCTCAATATCTTAGTCTGGGGAGATAGGCAGGAGACACATGGCCATTGGAATTAATACAGGAAATATATCAGAAGGACATTTTAATGCTTCATTTTTTGGGCTTTTGGCTGCTCTGTTGTAAAACTATGTTGGCTCTGTGCTCTGCAGCTGTTGTGCGTTAGGGTGTTGGGGGCGTGTTATCGAAATGACAATGGGAGTGCCAGCCACCGCTGGGCACTGAAGGGTGCTGTGTGGGGCAGTAATATCACCATGGCACAGTTTGGCATCTCACTTCCAGTATACACACAGAGGTGTGTCTTAGTTCATCTGTTCCAAACAGACAGCCAGGTGGTCCATGTGGCTGTCTAATGGGCACACACACATGCACAATGTGCCAACCCCCTTTTCAGACCCCATACATATACTCAGAGTGGAGCTGGCTTCTCTCTCTCTCTCTCTTTTTTAGAATAAAGGCACCAGGTTGCACTAACTGGCACTCTGTCATTTAGACAGAAACCAGATGGGTCTCTATTGTGTTATCCTATAGTACTCCTAACCAGAACAAAATTTAGAATGCTGGCTTTGCCCCTGGTGTTCCCTGCCTCCCTGTTGAACTCCTAACCTATCAACCCCTCAGAATCATAATTGACACACTCATGAGTTGTAACCTTTCATTCCAGCCACCAAATGTCAATCAGTCTCAAACCACTCAATTATACTCCATGAAAGAGCTTCCTTTAAGCCACTGACTTGTTTACTGCACAGACAAACTGGAAGAAGCCAGTCAGTGTACATGCTGAATCTGTGTTCTATGCTGGCAGAAAACGGTGGCAGATTACTCTCTCAACGAAGACATCCTAATTGGGTTGTCAGTCTGTGTAATATCTCAGTAAACAGAATTGCTTGGACAGGCTTGTTTCTCTTCAGTGTCCCCCCCTCCTTCCCTGCCTGGGTGGGTTGCTGGAACAGTGATTCTTTGTATGTGGTGGAGCTGTGTGGCCCACTGGAACTCCAGGATGACTTCTTCTCTGTCTGCTGCAGAGAGGCCTCCAATCAGCCGTAGCATAATTTGTTTCTGCCCTAAAGGTAATTTAGAAGAGTGCTGTGGATGATCCAGGTGCTATGGTCTAAAAACACTGTCAACTTCCCCTTTGTTGTTACTGTTGCTGTCTGGGAGGACTGTGCCTGTCCAGGGGGGAAACATGAGTTCTTAGCTTAGTTCCTCTGAGCTCTACTGGTAAGACATCCATTTGCTCATAGAGGGGCAGTCGTTCTGAGCTCCTGTGGTTACATAGAATAAGTGAACAAACCATGGTGAGGAAGCAGCAGAGCCCGCATTCTAGACATATAACTCAGTATTTCCCTTATATTCATTTAGTGTGGGCCACCGCTGCTAAATCATTGCCGCCACCCCAAAAAATATGATTACATATATATGTGTGTAATATATATATGTATGTATGTATGTATGTATGTATGTATGTATGTATGTATGTTTGTTTATGGCGATGGTAAAACGTTTTCAGTGTAAACTTAAATGACTAAAACCAGATATAAATCATGTAGAAAAGATACTGGAGCTATATATAAAAAAAAAAAAAAATAGATTATCTTTGAGAACTAACAATCACCAAAATAAAAAGGAGACAGTTGAGGAGAATCCAGAATTCCCAAAATGTCATGGTTTTGTTATGTTTGAGTCACTCAGGTAGCATAAGAACACAGCATAAGCCATGGCAAAATGTGTAGAATTGCAGGAAATTTGCTGTAAAACTGCACATGTTCTCTCAGCCCCATGACAAAATGTCACCGCTGCTGAAAAAAATCCTAGGGGAAACACTGGTCCATAACTTCTTGGTTTGTTTTCAGTCATCTAGAAAGACTTTCTTCTACTCCTCCTAACGTCCCAGTTGGTTTTAACAAGTCCCTTTTGAATGGTAACGACCACATTCTTGGCTCCTCTGTGAGCTGATTCTTGTTTTCCTTTTTTACATGGCTGTTGCTCACCTCCGTTACGACGCTCATAAGGGCCACAGTAAAACACCTCGTCAGTGACAGCGCTGTGAAACCCTTTTGTCTCTGGAATGCAGGAATTCCCAGCCCACACTGCTGCTGGCTGATGGGAACAGGAAACAGCCCGGTGAAACGAGTGGTTCCCAATAGAGGGTCTGCATGATGTCATAGCACAGCCTGTACGGACACACACATGGGCGCACACACACACACACGAGCACACGCACGCACACTACTTACACACTTAACTGTATACTGTAGATTATTGACTGATATAGTGGATATGCCTCATGTCTGAGTGACTGAGTAGTGCTCTCCAGTCTCCAGGGCCCTGTCCTACATGTCACCGGCCAGTCCCATGCTCCCTGTCCTCTTACTGAGAGGTCACAGGCAGAAGGGAGGGCCCTAGATGGCCACTCTCTCCCATGGCTATAATTAGTCTGGAGGCTGTGTGGTCTGGAGAGTGGCCCAGAGGGCTGTCTAAGGTCATATACCAATGTGCATTGGTCATGTATTGATGAAGCTACAGCAACAATAATATGTTACTTACCACCAGAGTATGTGAGCTGGGCGAGTAGCGGAGCGTGCCCAATTTGACTGGAGCTCGGAGCGAGATTCCCAAAGGCTGGAAGCTTGGCCTTCTCGGCCGCTCCAATTTTGCTCCAATAGCGCTCCAGTAGAACTCACTTAATGAGCTCAGGGCACGCCCGGCCCAGCATGCATTTGTAGTCTACTTGTGTGCTGCTAATAGCCCCTTGCTTCAGCTACTGTCATGGAGGTCGCTAAATATTTTCATAAAGAAACTGATAAAACACACAGGTGCAAAATCAAGGTGACTTACAAAGATGAGGACCAAGAGAGGGAGTGCGGTGATGTAGTGTCCACAACTAAAGAATCATTGTGGAATCTGAAAATACACGTATACCGAAAGCATGATGGTGTACTTACTATGTGCACATGCTAAAAGAAAGGAACGAGGTGGGTAGTTAATTAAGTGTGTCATTGTAGCAAAGTATTTATAAACTAAAAATCAGATCTCTTAAAAGTTTACTTCATTTTTGTTCTATTATCTATGCAACAGGCCATCATTGATTTTGGCCCAATAGGCCTGGCATATTCCAACTTTCAAGGAGCTTACCATTTAAACTGGGTTATTTTGCCTAAAAACCTTTAGGCCTACCATTAGAAAAAAACAACAACTCTGCATCCCTGCCCAGCCTGGCAAGAGTGTCCAAAGGGTGTTTAGCATCCCCAGTGGCTCAGCTAGTGCTCTCCAGGGACCATCACATGAGCCTGAAGCTACAGACTTGTTTCTAAAAATGAATTCAAAGGCACTGTAGACTGAGCCTAATTTTTTGTTTAATTTGTATTTCACAGCGTATATGCGCAATTTATAGACTATAATGATTTAATACAACAAAATGTTGTTTAAATGCTGAGAGCTTAATGTCCCTGACTCCCTGTGTGTCACACTCGCAAATGCTTCACAATGTATTTCTTTGTAGGCTATAGCCTTGAAATAATTGAAATAATATAGCCTAAATAAATCATTTGCGTTCCTTCTTAGGCTCTCTGTCTGGCTCCTGACCTACACTACATGACCAAAAGTATGTGAACATCTCATTCCAAAATCATGGCCATTAATATGGAGTTGGTCCCCCCTTTGCTGCTATAACAGCCTCCACTCTTCTGGGAAGGCTTTCCACTAGATGTTGGAACATTGCTGTGGGGACTTGCTTCCATTCAGCCACAAGAGCATTCGGGCACTGATGTTGGGCGATTAGGCCTGGCTTGCAGTTGGCGTTCCAATTCATCCCAAAGGTGTTCGATGGGATTGAGGTCAGGGCTCTGTGCAGGCCAGTCAAGTTCTTCCACACCGATCTCGACAAACCATTTCTGTATGGACCTCGCTTTGTGCACAGGGGCATTGTCATGCTGAAACAGGAAAGGGCCTTCCCCAAACTATTGCCACAAAGTTGGAAGCACAGAATCGTCTTGAATGTCATTGTATGCTGTAGTGTTAAGATTGCCATTCACTGGAACTAAGGAACCTAGCCTGAACCATGAAAAACAGCCCCAGCCCATTATTTATCATCTATCAAACTTTACAGTTGGCACTATGCATTGGAGCAGGTAGTGTTTTCCTGGCATCCGCCAAACCCAGATTAGTCCGTCGGACTGCCAGATGGTGAAGCGTGATTCATCACTCCAGAGAACGCGTTTCCAGAGTCCAATGGCGGCAAGCTTTACACCACTTCAGCCGACGCTTGGCATTGCGCATGGTGGTCTTAGGCTTGTGTGCGGCTGCTCGGCCATGGAAACCCATTTCATGAAGCTCCCGACGAACAGTTCCCATTCTGTGAGCTTATGTGGCCTACCACTTCGCGACTGAGCCATTGTCGCTCCTAGACGTTTCCACTTCACAATAACAGCAGTTACAGTTGACCGGGGCAGCTCTAGCAGGGCAGAAATTTTATGAACTGACTTGTTGGAAAGGCGGTGTCCTATGACGGTGCCCCGTTGAAAGTCACTGAGCTCTTCAGTACCAATGTTGGTCTATGGAGATTTCATGTCTGTGTGCTCTATTTTATACACCTGTCAGCAACAGGTATGGCTGAAATAGCTGAATCCACTAATTTGAAGGGGTGTCCACGTACTTTTGTGTATATAGTGTATTTAGAGTTTATATGCTGTTTAATATGACATGTAGCCTATTTGAAATGACGAGCGCTTCTTACATTACCTTTTCATGTTTATTAAAATACTTTTCATTCAAATCATATGGTTTGGTTTCAATACTTCAAAACCCAATGGTAAGTCCAGGTAGTCACAAAAAAGATGGGTGTTGGTTAAATTGTGATTTTAATGAATGGAGCTAATTTGGAGCGGCAGTTTTTTTCCCTGTGAGCACGGAGCGGTTTTTAGCAGAGCGGTTGGAAAGGAGGTGAGCGATGAGCGGGATTTCCGACCGCTCAGCTCCGCTCACATACTACGCTCGCATACTCTCTGTGTGTGTGTGTGTGTGTGTGTGTGTGTGCGTGATCCTACACCCAGCTCTCACACCGGGAGTGCCCTTCCCCACTCAGCAGGGGTCCAGACTGGAGCACAGCAGGATACTACTGGGCTGCTGAACCCCTCCCCTCCTCTTGTTGCTCCTGACGCCGCCGGCGCGCTGCTGCCACTGCCTCTGATTGGCGAGTGACTAGACAGATCACAGATCAGCTGCTCAGGATTAGTTAACCCAACAAGTAACACCCCAGTAAGACCCAGCCAGCCCTACCCAGGCTGAACAACAAAACACTGGCATGGCTACTTTGATATCCACAGGGATGATACTGACAACTCTGACAACTTGTTGTGTGCAACAAAAGGATAGAATACCTCATTTATTTGAATGATATTTTTTGGTTGAATGTGTGGTTGTGAAATGCATGGTGGCTACTTACTGTACGTGTACAGTAATGTAGACTAACAAGGCAGATGTGAATGCCTGAGTCACTGCTTGAGTAACCTGCTGCTGATCCTCGCATGCTGATGCCATGGTAACAGAGCTGCTGACCCCCTGGTCATGACTTCCATGGGGTCAATGGTGGGGTGCTGCCGGACGGTCGGGTTTGACCTCTCACACAACCCTAAACTAGCCATGGCCAGAGTCAGTTTCAGATCCACTGCCCTGCTCTGGGTCTTGAAAGGTGAATGGAACCAGTTAAACTGCCTGAACACCTACAGCCTACTTCAGACAGGCTGCCATCACATACTTAGGCACAGATGAGCAGAAGAAATAGTGTACATTCAAAGGTACTGCAAAGGTCCATCCACCCATTCATTCCTCCATGTATCCATCCATTCATTGAGTCAGCAAGGAGATCCAGGGTCTCCTCTCCAACTGTTGGTTCAGCTGTAAGATTGTTGAAGTAGCCTAACTGATCCCAGACCTGCCTTCCACAGAGAAGGTGTGCTAAGCCAACCCAGATAGGCCTCTGGTGTAGCTGAATATACAGTCCTGCATGAGGCCAAAACATTCCTACACAATGGGTCACTTCATCTCACTGCGTCACGCCACTACTCCCTTACTATGCATGTGTGTGCTAGTGAGGTTGTGTGTGTGTGCGCATGTATGTTTTTGAAGAGTAGTAGCTATGTCAGTTAGCCTTTATACAGAATCATGTTGTTTCGGTGAGGGACACTACATGTCTATGCTCATCCTGATCTCTCTCTGGGTTCTATCGTAAATGTGACTCTGTCTTTGCATCTGTCTCTTTGGGACTGTCACTTTTTCTCTTTGTGTGCCTGTTTTTGCAACTGTGCCCTGCTTGGCTGTGCCACCGCTATGCCCTGCAGTTGTGGAAAGGGAGTGGGCATGGGGGGAGGTGGTGGAGAAAGGGGGCATTGTATATGTTCACCCACACCCCTTACCCCCCTGGCCTTAGCCCTGCAGCCCCCCCTGCCAAGCCCTCCACTGGCCCCAGCTTGGGTCTTGGTGTGGTTAGGACTAGGAGCAGGCCTCAATGGGCACTCTGTGTGTGCAGGAACCAGTGAAATGCCTCGGCTTGAGCCAGCTTCCTTTGAAAAACACCAGCCAGGAGCCAGGAGGGTGCAGGAGGAGATTGCCAGCCTAGCAACAGCAGCTGGGCCCGACCCTGCCTCTCCAACCCCTCCTTCTCTCCCCTCTCTCTCCCTGCTGCCCACTCTCTCCTTCCACTCTAAAGTCCTGTTCTGGCCTTCCATGCACTCGATCTCTAACAAGTTGAATTCTCTCTATTCTCATCCACACTCCTTTGCCAAATCTCTACCATGACCTTGCTTTCTCTCTTCTTTCTCTATTTTCTTCCTAGCCTAGCACACCTCACACACACTGAGCACTATGGCATGATAAGATGTACATCAATACAGTGCCAGAGCAAATCAAATCAACCTGATTCGAATTGTCACTGAGTAGAAAGTTGTACATTCAATCCCCCCAAAAAAGCAAACAAGCCAAAAGAGTTTTTAAAAACCACACTTGAATTATAGTGTCAACAACCTCACAAGTAACTGGCTTGCACAAGCGGTGAAATTAAAAACGTCATATTCCATCGTAAAACACAAGTCATAAAAACCTCAAAAGATACTCTGGAGATGCAGCTGGCTGTGGATGTTGTTTTTACAGATGGTGGATATCTTTGAATGTATATAAATGTACTGATTGTGTGTGAAAAAAGCATTTGTTGATGGTGTATTTTTTGTGCTCATAGACGTTTGCTTTTCTATTTGTACATGTAATTGGATGTAATTTCAGTCTGTGGTTATTCTGTTTGTGTACTTTTGAGATTACAGTATTTGTACATGTGCACATGAATGTCTTTGTGAAATCTTTTGTGATTATACAAGTGAATTTTGGCATGGACGTGGGTTTCTGTTCTATGTTAGTATTAGTTAGTGTATTTTTATCTGTGTATCTCTGTGTGTCTATGTGTGGGAGTTGATACATCGGTCTGCCTTTTGTGTATTACAGTATGTGTGCATATTAGCCAGTCCATTTTTGTTATACACTGCTCAAAAAAATAAAGGGAACACTAAAATAACACATCCTAGATCTGAATGAATGAAATAATCTTATTAAATACTTTTTTCTTTACATAGTTGAATGTGCTGACAACAAAATCACACAAACATTATCAATGGAAATCAAATGTATCAACCCATGGAGGTCTGGATTTGGAGTCACCCTCAAAATTAAAGTGGAAAACCACACTACAGGCTGATCCAACTTTGATGTAATGTCCTTAAAACAAGTCAAAATGAGGCTCAGTAGTGTGTGTGGCCTCCACGTGCCTGTATGACCTCCCTACAATGCCTGGGCATGCTCCTGATGAGGTGGCGGATGGTCTCCTGAGGGATCTCCTCCCAGACCTGGACTAAAGCATCTGCCAACTCCTGGACAGTCTGTGGTGCAACGTGGCGTTGGTGGATGGAGCGAGACATGATGTCCCAGATGTGCTCAATTGGATTCAGGTCTGGGGAACGGGCGGGCCAGTCCATAGCATCAATGCCTTCCTAATAATATTCCTCTTGCAGGAACTGCTGACACACCCCAGCCACATGAGGTCTAACATTGTCTTGCATTAGGAGGAACCCAGGGCCAACCGCACCAGCATATGGTCTCACAAGGGGTCTGAGGATCTCATCTCGGTACCTAATGGCAGTCAGGCTACCTCTGGCGAGCACATGGAGGGCTGTGCGCCCCCCAAAGAAATGCCACCCCACACCATGACTGACCCACCGCCAAACCGGTCATGCTGGAGGATGTTGCAGGCAGCAGAACGTTCTCCACGGCGTCTCCAGACTCTGTCACGTCTGTCACGTGCTCAGTGTGAACCTGCTTTCATCTGTGAAGAGCACAGGGCGCCAGTGGCGAATTTGCCAATCTTGGTGTTATCTGGCAAATGCCAAATGTCCTGCACGGTGTTGGGCTGTAAGCACCATCCCCACCTGTGGACATCGGGCCCTCATACCACCCTCATGGAGTCTGTTTCTGACCGTTTGAGCAGACACATGCACATTTGTGGCCTGCTGGAGGTCATTTTGCAGGGCTCTGGCAGTGCTCCTCCTGCTCCTCCTTGCACAAAGGCGGAGGTAGCAGTCCTGCTGCTGGGTTGTTGCCCTCCTACGGCCTCCTCCACATCTCCTGATGTACTGGCCTGTCTCCTGGTAGCGCCTCCATGCTCTGGAACACTACGCTGACAGACACAGCAAACCTTCTTGCCACAGCTCGCATTGATGTGCCATCCTGGATGAGCTGCACTACCTGAGCCACTTGTGTGGGTTGTAGACTCTGTCTCATGCTACCACTAGAGTGAAAGCTCTAAAGTTCATTTAGCGGACAAGATTTCCTTAGAATTCTGTGGCATTATTTTATATTATTTTATAGTATGAAGAATACAATTGAACAAAGCTGAATAAAATAGAAAGGATATTTTCTCCAAACGATTTGAGGGAGTGCTGTAATGTAGATGCAGGGGGTCAGGAAGCATGTGCAGTTAGTGAGTTTAATGACGAAGAACATGGAACGATACAAAACAAGAGAAGAGTCTAACAGGAAACATTGTCTGGTGGGTGATAACAACGGAGTGCTAGATAAAGGGGAAGTAATCAGGGACGTGATGAAGTCCAGGTGTGCCTAATGATGAGGCGCAGGTGTGCATAATGAAGGTTGCCAGGTGTGGGTAAAGATGGGTTGCCAGGACCGGTTGTTAGTAGACCGGCGACATCGAGCACCGGAGAGGGGGAGCGGGTGTAGACGTGACAAGTGCGCACATGTGGCTATTCTGTGTTGAGCGGGTAACAAAGAAACAGGTCCTCCTATATGCTTAATTTAGAGTTATTTATGTAACTTTAGTTGTGATACAAAAGTTGGGCTATATGTTTTGATTTTTAAAACATTCTACGGCTGCATGATGCAACTAATGATGATTTGAAAAAGGTCACATAAAAGGCATGAGCTCTGCTTTGTTTTTTGCGCAGGCTGTACACACTTCATCTGTTTCTCATTCACAATTTGACAAGCACTTGATAATGCCTCGAATTTTCTGGCGGCATCCCCTTTGTGTGGCCGTAATGCCCCCTAAAAAAATCCATTACTTTTGCGGCCAGTGGCTGTTGTGCCCTTGGGCTGAATATAATAATTACAATTCCCTGCTGCGTGCTCCGAAGCATCTCTCACTCACATGGCACTCATTGACGTGATCGGGTCTTTCTCACAGGCTACAAGTGAAGAAAGACATATAGGGGACGCAACTGAGCACGTCCTTATCCAAATCCGAGGCGCATATTGAAGATATTGGAAGAACTTTCCAAATTTCTTCACATTCTTCACACAATGTACACACGGCAGTAGGCTATAAGCGCGAATGTTCCATTAGCGGAAAAACACCATTATCCAACATGACCGCGAATGCAATTATGCATGTAATGCTTTTATTATAAAGGTGCATCTTTATGGTGAAAATTATCTTCCCCAAACTTGAAACTCACGCGCTGATATGTATGACAGTTAGGCTCTACACCTATTGTAAAGCGGATTAATGTGCTTCATTTTAGGAAGTTATTTGGCCAATTTAGTTGTGATACAAACCTTATGAAAACATATAGACCTATGGGCTAGGCTACATTAGGTGTGCGACTATGATTTTAAAAAGTCCAACAAAAAAGGCATTCATTGCTTGTTGCCTTACACTGGGCATCATTCACAAGTGATAATATATCATTCACAAGTGATAAGCTAATATTGTCACCCATCAGACTTGATTTAATCTCGTCTTTACATATACTAAATAATATATGTGTGAAATTTGTTTTGATTTAGAATGGACCATTATCATGCACCTGTCTCGAAACGCGCAGGGGGAAAAAATACCAGGCAGTTAGCAAGTATGGTAGGCTGTTAAAGACCATCAGCAGCATCAGAGCATGGAGAAGCCTAATTACCATGACTAAATCGTTATGTGGAATTTGATTGCCTTCATGACTCGTGACCGCTGGTGTGGCGGTAATACGGTCACCGTAACAGCCCTAATCCTAACTCCCCCTGAGACACCCTCGGAGAGTGGGGTCACGGCCAGGGTGTGCGCGTGTGTGTGTGTGTGTTTGCATGCGTGTTACAGGGCCCCTGTAGTTCTGAGGCTCAGAAGGAGAGAAAAGCTGTCAATGCTCATAAATAACTCTAAACCCTACCAGTCACTCTGAGCCACACATGGCCCAATTCTAGGGCTCTTATTATTTTGCTTGTTCTATATACAGTGAGGGGAAAAAAGTATTTGATCCCCTGCTGATTTTGTATGTTTGCCCACTGACAAAGAAATTATCAGTCTATAATTTTAATGGTAGGTTTATTTGAACAGTGAGAGACAGAATAACAACAACAAAATCCAGAAAAACGCATGTCAAAAATGTTATAAATTGATTTGCATTTTAATGAGGGAAATAAGTATTTGACCCCCTCTCAATCAGAAAGATTTCTGGCTCCCAGGTGTCTTTTATACAGGTATTGAGCTGAGATTAGGAGCACACTCTTAAAGGGAGTGCTCCTAATCTCAGCTTGTTACCTGTATAAAAGACACTTGTCCACAGAAGCAATCAATCAATCAGATTCCAAACTCTCCACCATGGCCAAGACCAAGGAGCTCTCCAAGGATGTCAGGGACAAGATTGTAGACCTACACAAGGCTGGAATGGGCTACAAGACCATCGCCAATCAGCTTGGTGAGAAGGTGACAACAGTTGGTGCGATTATTCGCAAATGGAAGAAACACAAAATAACTGTCAATCTCCCTCGGCCTGGGGCTCCATGTAAGATCTCACCTCGTGGAGTTGCAATGATCATGAGAACGGTGAGGAATCAGCCCAGAACTACACGGGAGGATCTTGTCAATGATCTCAAGGCAGCTGGGACCATAGTCAGCAAGAAAACAATTGGTAACACACTACGCCGTGAAGTTCTGAAATCCTGCAGCGCCCGCAAGGTCCCCCTGCTCAAGAAAGCACATATACAGGGCCGTCTGAAGTTTGCCAATGAACATCTGAATGATTCAGAGGAGAACTGGGTGAAAGTGTTGTGGTCAGATGAGACCAAAATCGAGCTCTTTGGCATCAACTCAACTCGCCTTGTTTGGAGGAGGAGGAATGCTGCCTATGACCCCAAGAACACCATCCCCACCGTCAAACATGGAGGTGGAAACATTATGCTTTGGGGGTGTTTTTCTGCTAAGGGGACAGGACAACTTCACCGCATCAAAGGGACGATGGACGGGGCCATGTACCGTCAAATCTTGGGTGAGAACCTCCTTCCCTCAGCCAGGGCATTGAAAATGGGTCGTGGATGGGTATTCCAGCATGACAATGACCCAAAACACACAGCCAAGGCAACAAAGGAGTGGCTCAAGTAGAAGCACATTAAGGTCCTGGAGTGGCCTAGCCAGTCTCCAGGCCTTAATCCCATAGAAAATATGTGGAGGGAGCTGAAGGTTCGAGTTGCCAAACTTCAGCCTCGAAACCTTAATGACTTGGAGAAGATCTGCAAAGAGGAGTGGAACAAAATCCCTCCTGAGATGTGTGCAAACCTGGTGACCAACTACAAGAAACATCTGACCTCTGTGATTGCCAACAAGGGTTTTGCCACCAAGTTCTAAGTCATGTTTTGCAGAGGGGTCAAATACTTATTTCCCTCATTAAAATGCAAATCAATTTATAACATTTTTGACATGCGTTTTTCTGGATTTTTTTGTTGTTATTCTGTCTCTCACTGTTCAAATAAACTTACCATTACAATTATGGACTGATCATGTCTTTGTCAGTGGGCAAACGTACAGAATCAGCAGGGGATCAAATACTTTTTTCCCTCACTGTATATATATACAGTGTATTCGGAAAGTATTCAGACCCCTTCCCTTTTTCCACATTTTGTTATATTACAGCTTTATTCTAAAATGTATAAACAAATATTTAAAAAAACTCAATCTACACACAATACCCCATAATGACAAAGCGAAACAGGTTTTTAGATTTTTTTGCAAATGTATTGATACATTACCCCATAATGACAAAGCGAAATAATATTAGAAATAAAAACAGATACCTTATTTACATAAGTACTCAGACCCTTTGCTTTGAGACTTGAAATTGAGCTCAGGTGCATCCAGTTTCCATTGATCATTTACATTTACGTCATTTAGCAGACGCTCTTATCCAGAGCGACTTACAAATAGGTGCATTCACCCTATAGCCAGTGGGATAACCACTTTACAATATTTTTTATTTTATTTATTTTTTAGGGGGGGGGTAGAAGGATTACTTTATCCTATCCCAGGTATTCCTTAAAGAGGTGGGGTTTCAAATGTCTCCGGAAGGTGGTGAGTGACTCCGCTGTCCTGGCGTCGTGAGGGAGCTTGTTCCACCATTGGGGTGCCAGAGCAGCGAACAGTTTTGACTGGGCTGAGCGGGAACTATGCTTCCGCAGAGGAAGGGGAGCCAGCAGGCCAGAGGTGGATGAACGCAATGCCCTCGTTTGGATGTAGGGACTGATCAGAGCCTGAAGGTACAGAGGTGCCGATCCCCTCACAGCTCCATAGGCAAGCACCATGGGCTTGTAACAGATGCGAGCTTCAACTGGAAGCCAGTGGAGTGTGCGGAGGAGCGGGGTGACGTGAGAGAACTTGGGAAGGTTGAACACCAGACGGGCTGCGGCATTCTGGATGAGTTGTAGGGGTTTAATGGCACAGGCAGGGAGCCCAGCCAACAGCGAGTTGCAGTAATCCAGACGGGAGATGACAAGTGCCTGGATTAGGACCTGTGCCGCTTCCTGTGTAAGGCAGGGTCGTACTCTCCGAATGTTGTAGAGCATGAACCTGCAGGATCGGGTCACCGCCTTGATGTTAGCGGAGAACGACAGGGTGTTGTCCAGGGTCACGCCAAGGCTCTTCGCACTCTGGGAGGAGGACACAACGGAGTTGTCAACCGTGATGGCGAGATCATGGAACGAGCAGTCCTTCCCCGGGAGGAAGAGCAGCTCCGTCTTGCCAAGGTTCAGCTTGAGGTGGTGATCCGTCATCCATACTGATATGTCTGCCAGACATGCAGAGATGCGATTCGCCACCTGGTTATCAGAAGGGGGGAAAAGGAGAAGATTAGTTGTGTATCGTCAGCGTAGCAATGATAGGAGAGGCCATGTGAGGATATGACAGAGCCAAGTGACTTGGTGTATAGGGAGAATAGGAGAGGGCCTAGAACTGAGCCCTGGGGGACACCAGTGGTGAGAGCACGTGGTTCGGAGACAGCTTCTCGCCACGCCACTTGGTAGGAGCGACCGGTCAGGTAGGACGCGATCCAGGAGTGAGCCGCGCCGGAGATGCCCAGCTCGGAGAGGGTGGAGAGGAGGATCTGATGGTTCACAGTATCAAAGGCAGCAGACAGGTCTAGAAGGACAAGAGCAGAGGAGAGAGAGTTAGCTTTAGCAGTGCGGAGAGCCTCCGTGACACAGAGAAGAGCAGTCTCAGTTGAATGACCAGTCCTGAAACCTGACTGGTTTGGATCAAGAAGGTCATTCTGAGAGAGATAGCAAGAGAGTTGGCTAAAGACGGCACGCTCAATAGTTTTGGAAAGAAAAGAAAGAAGGGATACTGGTCTGTAGTTGTTGACATCAGTGGGATCGAGTGTTGGTTTTTTGAGAAGGGGTGCACCTCTCGCTCTCTTGAAGACGGAAGGGACATAGCCAGCGGTCAAGGATGAGTTGATCAGCGAGGTGAGGTAGGGGAGAAGGTCACCGGAGATGGTCTGGAGAAGAGAGGAGGGGATGGGGTCAAGCGGGCAGGTTGTTGGGCGGCCTGCAGTCACAAGTCGCAAGATTTTATCTGGAGAGAGAGGGGAGAAAGAAGTCAAAGCATAGGGTAGGGCAGTGTGAGCAGGACCAGCAGTGTCATTAGACTTAACAAACGAGGATCGGATGTCGTCAACCTTCTTTTCAAAGTGGTTGACGAAGTCATCCACAGAGAGAGAGGAGGAGGGGGGGGGATTCAGCAGGGAGGAGAATGTGGCAAAGAGCTTCCTAGGGTTAGAGGCAGATGCTTGGAATTTAGAGTGGTAGAAAGTGGCCTTAGCAGCAGAAACAGATGAAGAAAATGTAGAGAGGAGGGAGTGAAAAGATGCCAGGTCGGCAGGGAGTTTAGTTTTCTTCCATTTCCGCTCCGCTGCCCGGAGCTCTGTTCTGTGAGCTCGCAATGAGTCATCAAGCCACGGAGCTGGAGGGGAGGACCGAGCCGGCCGGGAGGATAGGGGACACAGAGAGTCAAAGGATGCAGAAAGGGAGGAGAGGAGGGTTGAGGAGGCAGAATCAGGAGATTGGAGGGAGAAGGATTGAGCAGAGGGAAGAAATGATAGGATGGAAGAGGAGAGAGTAGTGGGAGAGAGAGAGCGAAGGTTGCGGCGGCGCATTACCATCTGTGTAGGGGCAGAGTGAGTAGTGTTTGAGGAGAGCGAGAGAGAAAAGGATACAAAGTAGTGGTCGGAGACATGGAGGGGAGTTGCAGTGAGATTAGTAGAAGAGCAGCATCTAGTAAAGATGAGGTCAAGCGTATTGCCTGCCTTGTGAGTAGGGGGGGACGGTGAGAGGGTGAGGTCAAAAGAGGAGAGGAGTGGAAAGAAGGTGGCAGAGAGAAATGAGTCAAATGTAGACGTAGGGAGGTTGAAATCCCCCAAAACTGTGAGGGGTGAGCCATCCTCAGGAAAGGAACTTATCAAGGCATCAAGCTCATTGATGAACTCTCCAAGGGAACCTGGAGGGCGATAGATGACAAGGATATTAAGCTTAAATGGGCTAGTGACTGTGACAGCATGGAATTCAAATGAGGAGATAGACAGATGGGTTAGGGGAAAAATTGAGAATGTCCACTTGGGAGAGATGAGGATTCCTGTGCCACCACCCCTCTGACCAGATGCTCTCGGGGTATGCGAGAACACATGGTCAGACGAGGAGAGAGCAGTAGGAGTAGCAGTGTTTTCAGTGGTAATCCATGTTTCCGTCAGCGCCAGGAAGTCGAGGGACTGGAGGGTAGCATAGGCTGGGATGAAGTCAGCCTTGTTGGCAGCAGAACGGCAGTTCCAGAGGCTGCCTGAGACCTGGAACTCCAGGTGTGGGGTGCGTGCAGGGACCACCAGGTTAGAGAGGCAGCAGCCACGCGGTGTGAGGCGTTTGTGTAGCCTGTGCAGAGAGGAGAGAACAGGGATAGGCAGAGGCATAGTTGACAGGCTGTAGCAAATGGCTACAATAATGCAGAGGAGATCGGAATGAAATGAACTAAACATCTGGGTAAGGAGAGAGTAAAAACCAAAACTCCCAAATATAACTCTCCCAACTTCACCTCAGAAACTATAATTGTTTCACTGAACCACCCGAATAAAACTCTCCCAACTTCCACTTTAGAAATTAGAATTGTTGTGAACTACAGCGGTTCAATGTTTCAAGGAATAGACTCAACTTACTTTATTCAGCTAGCTAACTATGACGCTATAGCTAACTAGCATGCTAGCATCCAATAACACACAGTTTAGCACCAATACTTGGTTACAACAAACTACCTATAGTGTGTTAACACACTAAACAGATAATTCGTGTCCGTGTCTAGTTCCTTTCATAACGCAGCAATAATTAAACGTTGGCTAGCTAGCACAAATATATTGTATTTAGCTGCTACAGTACAGCTAGCTGGTCGTGTTGGCTAGCTAGCAATGGCTGCTGTGTTGACTTTGTTTGAAAAACGGCGGCGCTGCGAACAAATGTAGCTGGCTAAAAGGATATTGTATTTAGTTGCTACCGTTGCTAATAGCTACTCGCCAGCTAGTCCAGGAGGTGAGTTAGCTAGCTAGCTAGCTAGCTTCGTGCTACACCCGGCACCGCCGAATACAATGCTAACCTACAAAAACTACCCACAACAGCCCACGATGCCTACCTATAATACCTAATAATATACAGCCCACGATGCCTACCTATAATACCTAACTACAATCTAAATACATAGTTTAAGCCTTACTCGACAAAGCCCAAGCTATGTATAAAGCCAAACTTACCCGACGCCAGCTGTCTGGGTGGCAGACTGCAATCAGTAGCTGTAATTAAGTACAGTAGCTACTAACTACCTAACGTTAATGCCTCGAATAATGAGGTTAGAAAAACAGCTGAATGGTAGGTAGCTACATCCTTGAGATGTTTCTACAACTTGATTGGAGTCCACCTGTGGTAAATTCAATTGATTGGACATTATTTGGAAAGTCACACACATGTCTATATAAGGTCCCACAGTTGACAGTGCATGTCAGAGCAAAAACCAAGCCATGAGGTCGAAGGAATTGTCCGTAGAGCTCCGAGACAGGATTGTGTCGAGGCACAGATCTGGGGAAGGGTGTCGTGGCAATTCTACGCAGGGACACTCGAAGTCAATCTTAAATGAAAAATTGTTTATTAACAGCAAGCTGGAGAGGTTCCAACAAACTTGATGCACATAGTACACGTCTGTCAGGAGCTCTATCGGGGCAGTCCCGTTAGATCTCTTATATACTGCTTACAGACACATTACATAGGCATTATTTAGTTTATTCATCTTTCATAATTAATTCAACATTAGCGTTTGGTTCATGCATGTGACCGACCAATACTGGTTCATGCATGTGACAGACCAATACCTCACAAGGCTTCTTCTCTCCAAGCTGAGACCTTGAAACTGAGATATCCTTTCGTTCTCAAAACAAGGTTCTGGGCGTACTGCCAAATTGCAGATACTGATAGTGAGGATTTGTTCAATCAGTCACTTGCATAAACACAGAAAATGGTTATTAGAAAAGCACAAACATAACATTTTCCATCACATTCCCTCCTCTTATCACTCAATCTGTGATAATTATCATTACATTTTAAGGTAAGCATTAGATTATAGCTTCTATCAAAAGGTTCTAAACTTCTATTAAAGTAAGGAAAATCAACACATAAAACCAGACACTTCATCATTTCAAACCACTCATTCTGGGTTAAACAATCTTAGTAGTATCTTAGTACTTATTGCCTGCGTCCGTAACGGGTCCGCGGTCAAACGACCACCCCTCATCACTGTCAAACGCTCCCAAAAACACTTCAGCGAGCAGGCCTTCCTAATTGACCTGGCCCAGGTATCCTGGATGGATATAGATCTCATTCCGTCAGTAGAGGATGCCTGGTTGTTCTTTAAAAGTAATTTCCTCTCAATCTTAAATAAACATGCCCCATTCAAAAAATACAGAACTAAGAACAGATATAGCCCCTGGTTCTCCTCAGACTTGACTGCCCTTGACCAGCACAAAAACATCCTGTGGCGTACTGCATTAGCATCAAATAGCCCCCGCGATATGCAACTTTTCAGGGAAGTTAGGAACCAATATACACAAGCAGTTAGGAAAGCAAAGGCTAACTTTTTCAAACAGAAATTTGCATCCTGTAGCACTAACTCCAAAAAGTTTTGGGACACTGTAAAGTCCATGGAAAATAAGAGCACTTCCTCCCAGCTGCCCACTGCACTGAGGCTAGGAAACACTATCACCACCGATAAATCTACAATAATTGAGAATTTCAACAAGCATTTTGCTACGGCTGGCCATGCTTTCCACCTGGCTACCACTACCCTGGCCACCAGCTCTGCACCCTCCGCTGCAACTTGCCCATGCCCCCCCGCTTCTCCTTCACACAAATCCAGACAGCTGATGTTCTGAAAGAGCTGCAAAATCTGGACCCCTACAAATCATCTGGGCTAGACAATCTGGACCCTTTCTTTCTAAAACTAGCCGCCAAATTGTCGCAACCCCTATTACTAGCCTGTTCAACCTCTCTTTCGTAACGTCTGAGATCCCCAGAGATTGGAAAGCTGCCGCGGTCATCCCCCTCTTCAAAGGGGGTGACACTCTAGATCCAAACTGTTACAGACCCATATCCATCCTGCCCTGCCTTTCAAAAGTTTTTGAAAGCCAAGTCAACAAACAGATCACCGACCATTTCGAATCCCACCGTACCTTCTCCGCTATGCAATCCGGTTTCCGAGCTGGTCATGGGTGCACTTCAGCCACGCTCAAGGTCCTAAACGATATTATAACCGCGTTCGATAATAGACAGTACTGTGCAGCCGTTTTCATTGACCTGGCCAAGGCTTTCGACTCTGTCAACCACCGCATTCTTATTGGCAGACTAAATAGCCTTGGTTTCTCAAATGACTGCCTCGCCTGGTTCACCAACTACTTCTCAGATAGAGTTCAATGTGTCAAATCGGAGGGCCTGTTGTCTGGACCTATGGCAGTCTCTATGGGGGTGCCACAGGGTTCAATTCTTGGGCCGACTCTTTTCTCTGTGTACAGTGGGGAAAAAAAGTATTTAGTCAGCCACCAATTGTGCAAGTTCTCCCACTTAAAAAGATGAGAGAGGCCTGTCATTTAATCATAGGTACATGTCAACTATGACAGACAAAATTAGAAAAAAAAATCCAGAAAATCACATTGTAGGATTTTTTATGAATTTATTTGCAAATTATGGTGGAAAATAAGTATTTGGTCAATAACAAAAGTTTCTCAATACTTTGTTATATACCCTTTGTTGGCAATGACACAGGTCAAACGTTCTCTGTAAGTCTTCACAAGGTTTTCAAACACTGTTGCTGGTATTTTGGCCCATTCCTCCATGCAGATCTCCTCTAGAGCAGTGATGTTTTGGGGCTGTCGCTGGGCAACACGGACTTTCAACTCCCTCCAAAGATTTTCTATGGGGTTGAGATCTGGAGACTGGCTAGGCCACTCCAGGACCTTGAAATGCTTCTTACGAAGCCACACCTTCGTTCCCGGGCGTTGTGTTTGGGATCATTGTCATGCTGAAAGACCCAGCTACGTTTCATCTTCAATGCCCTTGCTGATGGAAGGAGGTTTTCACTCAAAATCTCACGATACATGGCCCCATTCATTCTTTCCTTTACACGGATCAGTCGTCCTGGTCCCTTTGCAGAAAAACAGCCCCAAAGCATGATGTTTCCACCCCCATGCTTCACAGTAGGTATGGTGTTCTTTGGATGCAACTCAGCATTCTTTGTCCTCCAAACACGACGAGTTGAGTTTTTACCAAAAAGTTACATTTTGGTTTCATCTGACCATATGACATTCTCCCAATGCTCTTCTGGATCATCCAAATGCACTCTAGCAAACTTCAGACGGGCCTGGACATGTACTGGCTTAAGCAGGGGGACACGTCTGGCACTGCAGGATTTGAGTCCCTGGCGGCGTAGTGTGTTACTGATGGTAGGCTTTGTTACTTTGGTCCCAGCTCTCTGCAGGTCATTCACTAGGTCCCCCCGTGTGGTTCTGGGATTTTTGCTCACCATTCTTGTGATCATTTTGACCCCACGGGGTGAGATCTTGCGTGGAGCCCCAGATCGAGGGAGATCATCAGTGGTCTTGTATGTCTTCCATTTCCTATTAATTGCTCCCACAGTTGATTTCTTCAAACCAAGCTGCTTACCTATTGCAGTTTCAGTCTTCCCAGCCTGGTGCAGGTCTACAATTTTGTTTCTGGTGTCCTTTGACAGCTCTTTGGTCTTGGCCATAGTGGAGTTTGGAGTGTGACTGTTTGAGGTTGTGGACAGGTGTCTTTTATACTGATAACAAGTTCAAACAGGTGCCATTAATACAGGTAACGAGTGGAGGACAGAGGAGCCTCTTAAAGAAGAAGTTACAGGTCTGTGAGAGCCAGAAATCTTGCTTGTTTGTAGATGACCAAATACTTATTTTCCACCATAATTTGAAAATAAATTCATTAAAAATTCTACAATGTGATTTTCTGGATTATTTTCCCTCAATTTGTCTGTCATAGTTGACGTGTACCTATGATGAAAATTACAGGCCTCTCTCATCTTTTTAAGTGGGAGAACTTGCACAATTGGTGGCTGACTAAATACTTTTTTTCCCCACTGTATATCAATGACGTCGCTCTTGCTGCTGGTGACTCTCAGATCCACCTCTACGCAGACGAAACCATTTTGTATACATCTGGCCCTTCATTGGACACTGTGTTAACAAACCTCCAAACGAGCTTCAATGCCATACAACACTCCTTCAGTAGCCTCCAACTGCTCTTAAACACTAGTAAAACTAAATGCATGCTCTTCAACCGAACGCTGCTTGCACCCGCCCACCCGACTAGAATCACTACTCTCGACGGGTCTGACCTAGAGTATGTGGACAACTACAAATATCTAGGTGTCTGGTTAGACTGTAAACTCTCCTTCCAGACTCACATTAAGAATCTCCAATCCAAAGTTAAATCTAGAATCGGTTTCCTATTTCGCAACAAAGCCTCCTTCACTCATGCTGCCAAACATGCCCTCGTAAAACTGACTATCCTACCGATCCTTGACTTCGGCAATGTCATTTACAAAATAGCCTCCAACACTCTACTCAGCAAATTGGATGTAGTCTATCACAGTGCCATCCGTTTAGTCTCCAAAGCCCCATATAATACCCACCACTGTGACCTGTACGCTCTTGTTGGCTGGTCCTCACTACATATTCGTCGCCAAACCCACTGGCTCCAGGCCATCTATAAATCACTGCTAGGCAAATCCCCGCCTTATCTTAGCTCATTGGTCACCATAGCAACACCCACCCGTAGTCTGCGCTCCAGCAGGTATATCTCACTGGTCATCCCCAAAGCCAACACCTCCTTTGGCTGCAATTCCTTCCAGTTCTCTGCTGCCAATGACTGGAACAAATTGCAAAAATCTCTGAAGCTGGAGACACTTATCTCCCTCACTAACTTTAAGCATCAGTTGTCAGAGCACCTTACCGATCACTGCACCTGTACACAGCCCATCTGAAATTAGCCCGCCCAACTACCTCATCCCTATATTGTTATTTATTTTGCTCATTTGTACCCCAGTATCTCTATTTGCACATCATCTCTTGCACATCTATCATTCCAGTGTTAATACTAATTGTAATTATTTTGCACTATAGCCTATTTATTGCCTTACCTCCATAACTTGCTACATTTGCACACACTGTATATATATGTATTTCTGTTGTATTTTTGACTTTGTTTTGTTTTACCCCATATGTAACTCTGTGTTGTTGTTTTTTATCGCACTGCTTTGCTTTATCTTGGCCAGGTCGCAGTTGTAAATGAGAACTTGTTCTCAACTGGTTTACCTGGTTAAATAAAGGTGAAATAAAAAAATAAATAAAAAAAGTATGCTAATATTATCATCATAATAAAGGTTATACTTCTATTAACGGGAGTGAATTTATCAAAAATACACACACCTAAACAGCATGTTAAATAACACAACTAGGCAAACTAAGAAGAAAAAAACACGCTGCAGCCCATTTGACAACTTGGATGGAAAATTACTGAGGATAATAGTGGACGATATTGCCACATCTTCAATTTAAGCCTACTAGAAAGTGTGTGCCCTCAGTCCTGGAGGGAAGCAAAAGTTATTCCCCTACCTAAGAATAGTAAAGCCCCCTTAACTGGCTCAAATAGCCGACCAATCAGCCTGTTACCAACCGTTAGTAAACTTTTGGTAAAAATGGTGTTTGACCAGATAAAATGCAATTTTACAGGAAACAAATTGACAACAGACTTTCAGCACGCTTATAGGGAAGGACATTCAACAAGCACAGCACTTACACAAATGACTGATGGTTGGCTGAGAGAAATTGATGATAAAAAGATTGTGGGGGCTGTTTTGTTAGACTTCAGCGCGGCTTTTGACATTATCGATCGTAGTCTGTTGCTGGAAAAACATATGTGTTATGGCTTTACACCCCCTGCTATATTGTGGATAAAGAGTTACCTGTCTAACAGAACACAGAGGGTGTTCTTTAATGGAAACCTCCAACAAAATCCAGGTAGAATCAGGAATTCCCCAGGACCGCTGTCTAGGCCCCTTACGTTTTTCAATCTTTACTAACGACATGCCACTGGCTTTGAGTAAAGCCAGTGTGTCTGTGTGTGCGGATGACTCAACACTATACACGTCAGCTACCACAGCGACTGAAATGACAGCAACGCTTAACAAAGAGCTGCAGTTTGTTTCAGAATGGGTGGCAGTCTCCTGTAGCTCAGTTGGTAGAGCATGGCGCTTGCAATGTCAGGGTTGTGGGTTCGATTCCCACGGGGGGCCAGTATGAAAAATGTATGCACTCACTAATTGTAAGTCGCTCTGGATAAGAGCGTCTGTTAAATGACTAAAATGTAAATGTAAAAGGCATTTTTCTTATCAATGTTATAGTAAAGTTCACCACTTAAACGGACCCAAACCACTTAACCGGTCCCTTTCGCTCAAGACTCCTTCTACTTTGCCTCTGGCCTCAAATACATTTGCACATAAATCATTCCATCTAACCCATAACACATTAATTGCTCCACTTATATAGTTATAAACATACTAAAAACTTGCAAAAGTCAATTAGTCAGTTACAAAAAAAAATTCAGTTTCCAACAATCCCTCATCTGGAACAATGATCACACATGTTCCACACGACCTAGAAACCATATTGACTTTCACAGGGAAGAGAGAGAACACATGTTATAACAGTTTCACACCAACCTTGATAAGAATGGGATTGGGGCAAGGTTAGCCTAAGCTACAATCTAGTGGCTCTCCTCACATTTTGCAACGACAGGGTTGTGGGTTCGATTCCCACGGGGGGCCAGTATGAAAAATAAAAAAATGATGTGTGCACTCACTAACTGTAAGTAGCTCTGGATTAGAGTGTCTGCTAAATGACAAGAAAAAAAATAAGGTACAGTAAATGTAAAATGCACATAAAATCAACAGTGTAATGTTTGAATTCAGTCTTTGGACTAATCATTTTCCCATATTATCCAAACTGTTTGCTACCATGCTTATGCATTTCATATTTCTTCTGTAAGAAACATTTAAATGTAGTCCTATCCATATAGGCCAATTCCCACAAGTGTAAAGGGTTAAGGTTATACTGGAGGGTCTGGCTGATGCCTGTTGATGGCTGTGAGGATACCTATTGGTGTAAATTCCCCAGAGAGTACTGTGGGAGCTGAGACTGTCAGAGGCTCTGGGATGGGCAGGGCCGGCTGTTGAAAGGGGCCTCTGTTGTTGAGCGAGGTATTGAAATGCCCGGACAGCCTGTTCTCCCCTCTGCCTCCGGATGATGATGTCAGTGGAACAAACCCTAAGACAGGGTGATGTCATGCTATCCCCTACCTACCAGCTCGTGATTAGGGGTCACTAGCACAGGGTCACAGAAGGAGTGGGGGTCTGGGGTGTTGAAACTGTGCCCTTTTTTAAGTTGGCTGACTTTGACTCTGGGACGGCTTCCCATAAGGCTGTCTGTCTGCCTGTTGTGTTGCGAAACTCTCTTATCCTGCACCTGCTGTATGCAGGCACATTTTCTCTCACTCTCTTTTTCTCTCTCTCGTGGATCATTCCTCTAAAAGCTGTGAAAAAGCTCCTGGCCAGTTTGCACTTTCATATTAGGTGCCGTGTAGCTCAGGTGGTAGAGCATGGCGCTTGCAATGCCAGGGTTGTGGGTTCGATTCCCACGGGGGGCCAGTATGAAAAAAAAAGTATGCACTCACTAACTGTAAGTCACTGTGGATAAGAGCGTCTGCTAAATGACTAAAATGTTATATTAAATTTGCTGCTTTGGGCTGCCGATGGACAACTCAGCCCAGTTGACACTTGGCAGGAGAGGGAGGGGTAGAGGGAGAGGGAGAAAATAAGAAATTGGAGAGGGAGGGCCAGAGGGAGACCGAGAGATGTATGTGCAGAATGTACAGGAGAAAAGAGGAAAAGAGCCCCACAAGCACAACAGCCTTCCCTGTGTAAAGAAGCAGATTGCCATGCCCTTCCTCCAGCAGGGGAACCGTATGGGCGTCTAATCTCTTCATCACTGAGAGACAAAGGTTAAGCCAGTTTACTGTAGTGCTAGAGGAGCGACGCAGCGGGGCAGAGGAAGGAGCGCAGCAGGCCTTTTCATTGGATCTGGGAAGCACACAGCTCACTCACCATTGGCTGAAGAGGACACTTGTCTGTCCCAAAGACCCCTTGTTAACCCCTGCTATGCCAAGACCCTCTCAGACAAAGTGTCATTGGTCAGTGTGTCAGGTCACCGGTCATGTTCATTAGATAATGTGTCAGGGACACTTAGTCTGAACCTAAGCCCCCTTGACCCCACGGTTGTTGATCACGGCTGTCTTGTAATGCCTGTTGCTGAGAGAATCTAGAAGGATCCATTTAGGATTCCATGTATTACAATAGTTGAATAATATCAGATTCAGTATGTCTGCCATTTTGTAAAATGTCAAATTCACTTCTTGCAGTCCAAGCGGACAGTTGAAAACCAAAACATCCCATTTTGTTACTAAAATAAACCGAACACAGCCTGTCATGTGCTGTTCTGATTTAATGGTCCATTTTACTGGACAGTTTGTGCACTCACAATGAGTGTGGTAAAAAAAAAAACACTGTTCTTGACCGAAATGTGCCCTTGCCACTAGGTAGGAAATAGGCCACGTCATCATGTCTCAAGCCCTCATAATACAATTTACTATCAAAGACGAAATCCATCGAAAGTAGGAAAGAAAGTAGCACAAGCACAGAGTGTTGGAGAATGGTGGCTGGATGGACGGACAGACAGACTGTGATGGAGAAAGCAGGACAGCGATAACTAAGACGCGAGACTTGGCTCTTGATGTGTATGACGAAGGAAGGAAGGAAGGAAGGAAGGGAGCTCTAGGGACTAACTGCTCAGATAGGAAGAGAGATGGTTGTTTGTTTGGAAAGCATTTCTGTCAGTGAGAGAGTAAATAGGAAGGAAGGGGTCTCAGTGGGACACAGCTAGAGAGGTTAGACAGACCAATGGAATGCCCGCAGTGGAATGCAAGGCATCAGACTATGGCTGCGTCCCAAATGGCACCCTATTTATTTTATAGTGCACTAGGGCTCCATAGGGCCCTGATCAAATGTAGTGCACTATATAGGAAATAGGGTGCCATTTGGGATGCAAGGATGCAACCTAGGTCCTCTGTTGTTGTTGTCATTGGAGCAAATCAAACATCCGACCATTTATTCAGTATTGACATAGTCATTTGAGGATTACAGTTGGGATTTTTTTGTGGTCCTTTGGTTAGCCACTCCATTTTATCACTTACTGTATGCTGTCAGTGTGCAGTTGTTATCTGTTTTATATATCTGTTTCTCTTGTGTGACCATACATGGTGTGTCTGGTTGTTGTTGTTATTTAGTGTGTATGGCAGTGTATTCTGGGTTCCAGTCCCCCAGTGTTCCGAGGGTAAAGTGAAGTGAGGCTAACGCTTTGTAGGTTGCTCTCTCTGGCCACGTGCACACTGCCTCCTGGAACTCTAATCCTATTACCTGCAAGATATTTACTGCTCTAACTCAGTTGTCCCGGCCTATCTAAGCACACGCACGCATGCAGTAACAATGTTATTTTACCCACTTTTTCTCCCCAATTTCGATCTTGTCTCATCGCTGCAACTCCCCACGGGCTCGGGAGGCGAAGGTGGAGTGATGCGTCCTCCGAAACATGACCCTCCAAACCGCGCTTCTTAACACCCGCCTGCTTAACCTGGAAGCCAGCCGCACCAATGTGTCAGAGGAAACACTGTTCAACTGATGACTGAGGTCAGCCTGCAGGTGCCCGGCCCGCAACAAGGAGTCGCTAGAGCGCGATGAGCCAAGTAAAGCCACCCCGGCCAAACCCTCCCCTAACCTGGACGACACTGGGCCAATTGTACACCGCCCTATGGGACTCTCGATCACGGCCGGTTGTGACACAGCCTGGGATCGAACCCGGGTCTGTAGTGATGCCTCTAGCACTGCGATGCAGTGCCTTAGACCGCTGCACCACTCGGGAGGTAACAAGCTTTTTAGAAACAGTCTTCTGTCTCTTGTTGTTAACTGTCTTTAATCCTAAATGCAATACAAAAGCATCCTTCGGTGTTGTTGATGATGCTACAGTAGATGTGTTGTTGACAGCTGTTTGACCATGATGCTCCTGGTTCTTAGCTGTGTGTGGAAGTCATAATAGTACTCAAAGTGATGTGGTTACCATGACAAACCGTCACGGGACGGCCTCCTCCAAAGTCTTTAGCCGGAGGTGAAGAGCTCTGTTGACAGAATAGATGTGGAGATGGGTTATGCGTGAGTGTATTTGTGTAGAAGCAATGCCAAAACAGGCCCACTCCTCCTCCGTCCTATCCTTCTACACCTCATCATGAATATCTTCATCCGTTTTTTCATTCCCTTTCTTTTCTCAACCATATACTTACTCAACCCCGGCCCTCCTCTCTGTCTCCTATTCTCTCCCATCCCACCCCCTCCATCCATGTTGCCATCCTTCCACCTCTCCTCCCAGTGCCATTTTGTCTGTCTGTCTGGGTAAAGAGGGAAGGAACAGTGTGACTGACAGGAGGAAGTCAGGCCAAGCCTCCCCTGATCCAAGCATGTAGTAATTAAGACCTGTTGGATTGGCTGTAAAAATAGAACTTCTGATTCACTTGCTAGCTGCTTAAATCTGATGGTAATAGTTTACTTAAAGGCTGCAGTTAGGCTATAATGCATCACAATGCAATTATAATGCATTGTAAGACTTTAGCATGTATGACTATTATATTAGTTTTATCATCTCATAATGATCCTGAATTGACATAGCCTACTATAAGCCATATAATGTATGCTTATAACACATTATATAGGCAATACCTAAAGTATTGTATTGATGGATTTTTTTTGTCTTCAGGTCACCATTGTAAATGAGACACTGGTCTCAATTGGGTTCCCCTGAATATATAAATGTTGATAAAAATAAATAAAATAAATGACCAATCTGATATATGCTTCCTGACTGATCCAACAGTTAACCAGTGCCCATAATCAACTATAAATATTGCTAGTTGATGATGGGCACTGGAGACGCCATTGCCTTTAGGTGTGTATAGGCTCATAGACATCCATTTATGATTAGGCCTAAGTAGGGCTGTCCCCGACTGGAAAAAAAATATTGTTCGACCAAGAGTCGTCTGGTCTTTCGACTAATCGACTGGTCGAAATTTTAAAACGTCTATTTTTCCATATATACTGTAGACACACCATATGTGTTTTAATAAAATGAACTATATGTAGGGTACTGAGCTTGTCTGATGCTTTAAGCACACTGTGATTAAATAATTAAGACACACAAATTACTCAAGAGGAAGCCAGAGATCAAGATAGCCTAACCAGAAGAAAAAAAGCTGTTGCCGAACCACCACCTCCCGCTGCTGCTGGCCTTCACAGATTTTGCCATTACACTCCCGAAGTTGTCATTAATAGGCTACACCAGGGGTCGGCAACCTTTTCCATTTGGAGTACCAATTTATCTTACCATTTCTACCAATCTATGTGCCAGTTATGATTTTCATATGCACATTTTCGTGAAACAGTTTAATTTATTTTATAATAAAGTTGTCGTATCTCAAAATCATTCATGTTATTAATAACATTTCTATCTAAATCTAAATTATACAAATCTAAAAGTAACTTCTATTGCCATTGCCAACTATGTAAAAATTGCCTATATAAAGCCAACAAATAAAAACATTGCAGCCTGCAGGTAGAAAATAAATCACATTGGCTATGCATGGCCTATTTGCAAGGAACTTGAACATTGTATCAACTTGGTCCAGCCCGAATACTAACAAACTTGCAACATTGTATAAAATATTCTGGACCCTCAGAGTTTCCTGCGCAAGGGATAAGAAGTAATCAGGTAGGCCTATTTTATGACGTTTCCACCTGATCAGAGCATGACATTTTTTTTCCATTTCAAGCCTAGTGGTTATCGAAAGGGAGAGAGCTGGAAAGATTTGTTCAAATAGGCTTCATTGAGGAACTGTTGTCATTCTCAATGGATGTAAAAACAGACTTTGTTTACTTGCTGTTTGATGTGAAGAAAAAATTACTTTGAGAAGCTTCACAGCTCATTAGTGGTGGTGAGTTAAGAGAATCAGAAATACTATCCAATCCCCAAATGGGCACATTTATAAGCCTACATTTGCGCGCAGGCCAGGTAGCCTAGGCCTACTTCTATGCGTAATCAGGTGCGTCCTTACTCAACATTGACAAGAGCGCTCCAAACAAAACACAGTGACAACTCGTAAATGGAATGAAATAAGTGTAGCCTAGGTTGTGCGCTCTGCAAACAACATGTCCACTCTGACAATGAGAACTATAAGACTGTAATAATAATAATATATTGAATGCATTAACAGAAATTACGGTAACCAAACAAATATTGTAGATTAGAAATGATGGGAATTAAAGGTAAATATACTACTGGTAATACTGGTGTGCCATCCCCACGGCCTCCGCAATAGATTAGTCCACTGAGACGGGCATCAGTCAAGACGTGCCATACATTTGAATTTTTTTGCAACTGCTAGACAAAGAAATGATTGGTTGGCCAACAGCCTATTGGCCAAACAATCGACCAGTCGACTAAATGGGGTCAGCCCTAGGACTAATTAAGTTGATTAGGCTATTGATTTGTTAAACGCCTGCCTCTATTGAAGGCTAATGGGTATCCATTTGAATTAAATAACTTTTTGACAGCACCCACTTTTGATTTGAATGAAACCTTCCATACTTAGTGCTCAGAAAGATACTTTTTGGACCTGAATGCCAAAACATTCAAGAGATTAAGGTGCTCAGAGTTTACCTATTTTGAATACCTCACCATACCATGAGACATCCATGTTTTCTTCACTGAAAAATATAAATTTCATTTCATTTCATTTTCATTTTCATTTTATAAATGGTTGAGATTGATACCATTTTAAAATGTTACAAACAGGGTTTTCCAAATATTGTATATTTTTTGGGGGGGAAAAAGGTTTATCAAAATTGTCATATTTTTTACTTTAACGTCAATTATCTGCAAATGCTTAAACTTTTTTTCATATTCACATATGCTGTAGCTTAGACCCTATTTTACATAATCAAAGGTTTTTGCGTCGTTATGAAAAAGTATAAACACAAAAATGACAGGCTGCATGACATCAGCAGCTTGGTGGTCCAAAATAGCATAATAGGTGTATTTTAACACCAATAAACCCATCCGTTCAAAAATGAATTTAGTATATGTCAATCTAGTAAACCAGGCAAGTAAAATCAACTTTCGAAACAATGATTTGGTTCGTTTCAAGCTTGTTAGTTTGCTAGCTAGCTAACGTTAAGTAAGCTAGCTAGCTAACGTTAAGTAAGCTAGCTAGCCAGTTCAAATAATGACCATATCATATAGCTGACAACGTCTTAACTTTAGCTAATTTGTATTCATTATTACAGGAAAGTAAACTCAGAACAAGATCCTTATTTACAAGTTAATGGCAAGCTAATTACAGAAAATAGCTTATGGTTGTGAGTGTGACGAAATAAAAGCAGGGCATTCTAGCTAATTTGACTTTGGTGCAGGTCATGTTGTTCTTCACATTACCGTCTCTGGTAAACACACACTATATCAAATATAATCGAAGTTTATTTGTCACATGCATGGGACACAGAAGGTGTAAACACTACAATGAAATGGTTACTTGCATAGTGGATTATTTTGTTTAGACATGTAGCTAGCTCCTGAGTGGCGCAGTGGTCTAAGGCGCTGCATCGCCTAAGGCTCTGTCGCAGCCGGCCGCGACCGGGAGACTCATGGGCGGCGCACAATTGGCCTAGCGTCGTCCAGGGTAGGGGAGGGAATGGCCGGCAGGGATGTAGCTCAGTTGATAGAGCATGGCGTTTGCAACGCCAGGGTTGTGGGTTCGATTCCCACGGGGGGCCAGTATAAAAAAATATATATATATGTATTCACTAACTGTAAGTCGCTCTGGATAAGAGCGTCTGCTAAATGACTAAAATGTAAATGTTAAGAAAAACCATAATCCCAACTCATAATGTTACTACCCTCCATGAATCTGTAGCTAAAGCTAACCAACTAGGTTCAATGTTAGCTAGCTAGCTAACATTGGGCTATAACTAGCCATGCAAAAGGCTCTGAGATACGAATAATATTACTACACAGATCATACATGTAACGTTAGCTAGCGAGCCAGCCAGCTAACAGTAAGCTTTAACTTGCAATAAACAACTTTCTAACTAAATTAGAAACAGATAATATCTGAAAATGTAGCTAGCTAGACTCTCTTACCCGTATACATGGATGAACGCTTCTCCCTCTCTGTCACGGATGCCATGGTTGCCCTTAGTTTGAAGATGTAATCCGGAGACAGATGTTGTATACAGCAGCCTCCTGTGTGTTTTCTTTTCGACTCCCTCCACATATTTGCAATCAAACGCCTGAATTTTCTCCATCTCCTTAGCTATCATACTCTGCTTCCACCGGGTATTCCACTGATTTCAAAACGTGGTCCTCCAGAAAGTGGAGAGCATTAGCAACACTTTTGCAGTTCTTTGTGATATCTTTTAAAAAAGCCACGTTAGAAAGGATTACCTACACATACTGAGCAGCTCATGTTATAGAAGAAGCGAGCTACATGGCAGACCAATCCGAACTCATCTCTCGGCATGTCAAGCCCATTCATTATCTCAGCCAATCATGGCTAGCAGGAAGGTTCCTGTCTTTCTCCGTGGCTAAACCAACTAGGCTCGTAATTTAACAATTGTATATGTATTTACAGATGGCATACAAGTTTGTTATTAAGGCACATGAAAGTTCACATGTTCCAGAAGGCATTTCTGCCAAAAAACGCATTTTGATTTAAAAAATACATGTTTACGTTCAAATGCCTCTCCTGTGAAGTAGTAATGCGCGACATACGCCTAGTTTCCTGAAACAAGTCACATATGCAAATATTTAGAAAATCTGAGGTTTTTAGATAATTGACGTTAAAGCTGCAATATGTAACTTTTTGGGCGAACCTGATCAAATTCACATAGAAATGTGAGTTATAGATCTGTCATTCTCATTCAAGGCAAGTCTAAGAATCAGTAGATTTCTATGTGCGCTATTTCTATGCTTCCTGTTAAGTTAAGTTTTTCTTACTTTCGGTTTTGTACAACAGCATCAAACAGCTGAAAATACAATATTTTTGGTTATTGACAATATATTTCACAGCGGTTTAGTTGGTACAAGGATTCTCTACACTACGCATTGCTTGTTTTGTCATATAAATTGAAATTAGCCAAACTATTAGAATTCTAGCAAGCAGGAAATGGCTGAGCGATTTCTGCATATTGCACCTTTTAAAGGTTTATTAAACAATTTGTTTTCAATAAATAATAAAATAGTAAGCTTTTAAATTATATCAAACTCAACCGTTTATCTTTTCCATTGATGAAGATGTCATGGTCTGCAAAATGGGTCAACTTTGAGCACCTTTTATCTCCTTAATGTTTTGGCATTCAGGTCCAAAAAGTCACTTTCTGACCACTTCTTCCATGGGCAGACAAGTTTTGTTTAAATCAAAAGGGATGCTGTCAAAAAGTGATTGAATTCAAATGGATTTACCCAAAACTTATTTGTCAGAGCATGCATTCGGTGTATTTGAAGCCTGTTTGTTCTCACAATTAATTATGTAGGGCTCATCTGTTTCCTCTGCTCTCATTTCCAGCAGGCCGCAAAACGCTTCCATCCATCACCAGCCACAGCGCGATGTGCATCAGCGCACACTAACTTCCCAGTGCACCCACAGCAGTGTTGCCAACTTAGCGACGTTGTCGCTATATTTAGAGAGTTTTCAGACCCCTCTAGTGACACATTTTCAAAAAAGCGACTAGCGACAAATCTAGCGACACTTTCTGGTGTTATTGGAGACTTTTGGAGACTCTGACGTGAAAGCACGTATTGTTCTTACTCTTCTCAACGAGCAGCGGGTGCTGCCGTGGGCCCCACCCCTGTCCCAAAGCACCCAGTCCTCACACAGCAGTCCCTCCCAGCTGCAGTCAGAGCAAGAGATGTTCACCCCTCCACGTCCAGACTGCAAATTAATCACGCATGCGGGAAGACGCAGCTGGCTGATCCAGCTGGCTGATTCAGGGCGGGATGTAAATGTAGGGTGTTTTTTACTCACTTTTTGTCTCTCCCACGACTTTATTCCTCTCTCCTACAGCTTCCATCACAATTACATGCACATGGCAGATTATGCAAATTAGGTGATGACGTCATTTAGTGACTTCTAGCTACTTTTAGGACAGCCAATAGCGACTTTCCTTACTGAGGAGTTGGCAACACTGACCCACAGGGCCATGCAATTTAGCTAATTCAGGCAGATGTTTTATTTCTAGAGTAGGGTTGGTTTAAATATATTGATTTGTTTGAAATGTCAAACATCAACTATTTAGATTTTTCTATTTGCATATTGCGGATGGTATTGAGGTGAAATGTTGTCAGAGTGCCTGATTGAAATGCGGATTTTGATTTGGATAGATAGTAATTTTCATATTTTCCAAACATAGCCTACCTCAGGGTGATCATTTTAGACACATTCCAGGGAATGACAGGTCCAGAAACTCACACGCACCAACTGCCACACCAAGTCTCCAAATGGCAAACAGGCGATGATGTAATCTTGAAATGTTTTGATTGAGCGATGGAAATTTGGCGAGGAGAGAGAAAAGAGAGAGAGAGCGGGAGAGACTTTAGGGATTTACGGTACTGTCGTGACACAGTAGCCTAGCTGTGGACTAATGTGCCATAAGAAAACAATGGACGCCTACCTTTAACACAGAAACGATTTGAGTCGTTTGGAATTTCTCGGGAAAAGTGACTGACTGTTTGATGTGTCACTATTTCGAAAACCGTTGTGGAATCGGACGCACATGCAGTCTCTTTATTTTGGATGTCATTTTCCATAGTGGACAGATAAAATGTAGGTACAGTCAGCAACGGATTTGACAGACGCACTTGCAACCTTATATTCAAACCTTGCCCATGCTCCAGCCTTCTTTGTCGGTGTGCACACACAGCACACCGGGTTAGTTCTCCCTGCGGTCAGTCTTTACCTGCCCGGTGCTGAAGAGCGAGTCGGAGGGGCTACAGATTACAGCGCAGAGATGAGCTCGGGCAGATGACCGCCACATTCTCCGATGGTCCTGCGCGAGTCAGCGGTATCCGTTTTTTGTGAACGGACCACAATAATACAAAAACATAAACTGTAGGAGCCTAGGCTACAACCTTTCTAAAGATTCTTGGATATTCTATCAATGGATTTATTATATCTTGAGGAATCTCAGAGTTCTGGGTGTGCGGGCTGTTTGGGACGTTGCATGTATCCTGGTATTTCATAATCGTGTTGCCCATTTGGAGAGAGTTCGTCTTTGAACTACCATGGCCAGCGTGAATAACTCAACGAATCGGCGGGTAAGTGTGGTGGCTTTATGTTAACCTAAGAAGTTAGGCAATAAGTATATATAACCATATATGGTTATAATTTCGTAGGTGTTTCTAGAGGAAATGTTGCAATGCTTTGATTTAGAATACTTGATAGAGGCTACACAATTGTGTGTCCTTCTGCCATAACATCAATGACAACAGTCCATCATTACATAAATACAAGTGGCAAGTACCATTGTAGTAGCTCGTTGTACAGCAGTGAAAGCCCATTGTTAAATGTAATTTCATGGACAAACCCCATTGCCACTAGAAGGTGCATCTCTGCTAAGGCAAGGAGAGGCATGCAGAACATGCGCCACATTGACCATTGACGATTGTTCTTGGAGGTGACATTAATAGCATGGTAGATCATTTTCTATAAATGACAATAGTCTCTCTCTCACACACACACACACACACACACACAGTGTCTGGCTGTGTCTTAGCTCTCATGTGGTTGGGTCACAGGGTAGATGGGTTGTAATTGGGATACTCTAGTGTTCAGTGGGACATTGTATGACATTCTTTCAAGTGGAACAATGCCACTACTGTGCTTTTTAAAGACATTTCAGTCATCAATGCATTTCAGGACTGTGGAGAGCTTCTCTAGATGCCTTGAGCTTCACGGAAAAGGCGGAGGCTTGTAGCTGTGGCAGAATCTCTGACCATTTCTCATTGACCACACTGTCTGTGATAAAGGACGCGCTCATCTGTATTTTAGACCTGTCTAGTCATATAATCTCAATGTCAACTTGTGTTGTTTGATGATCTGCTAGGTTGTCTGGGCTCCAGGCACATGCCAGTGTCACTGGAGAGCTACAGCAGCATACAACTGTCTAGGGCTGCTGAAGCCACATCTGATGCCTGATTAGCCAAATATCCTATTACAGATCATTTTGGGATTGCCCCTTTTCGTTAATGACAGACTCCTTCCTGCAGTGTGTGTGTGACACATGTGCACATTTCTTTGTATGCGCTTGCACGTGTGTGCGTGTGACATACTACTGTGTGTGTGTGTGTGCCCTATACGGATGCCTTGTACTTTAATATGGAAAGGTCACTTGCATTCTGACACATAGAGACTGCCACAGTGAGTCTGCTCTTTTCATCTTGTCATTCTAGCAATCTCTCTACATCTCCATTCCCTGTTCTTGAGAGAGGGAGAGAGGGATAGGATCATCACTCACAGAAAATAGCACTGGTCCCTGCGATGCATCCCAACCCTGACTCCCATGGCACATCTTCCTTAGTGCTCTCTGTCCTATCTTGTAGAACAATCATTCTGGTTGGTTTTTCCTGGGCTGCAGAGTGATGGATGTGTGAGGACCTGCAGGAGGATAGATTGATGTGTATGTAGATAATGACTCCAGCAGCCAGTGGTATACTGTAGACAGACGGGTAATGCAGTGTTGGCAGGCATCTCTGAGAGCAGACATATGATTTGTGTTACACAGATCTGTGTCTGTTTGAAAGGTGTATGTGTGTGTATTTTTTATCACAATCCACACGTTACGCTGCTTTCCTTTCTCCTGCCAGACCATTATTAGATTGTGTTAATCAAATCAAATCAAATTATATTTGCCACATGCGCCGAATACAACAGGTGTAGATATTACCGTGAAATGCTTACTTACAGCCCTTAACCAACAATGCATTTATTTTAAAATAAAAAAGTAAAATAAAACAACAACAACAAAAAAGTGTTGAGAAAAAAAGAGCAGAAGTAAAATAAAATAACAGTAGGGAGGCTATATACAGGGGTTACCGGTGCAGAGTCAATGTGCGGGGGTACCGGCTAGTTGAGGTAATATGTACATACATTTTACATTTTAGTCATTTAGCAGACACTCTTATCCAGAGCGACTTACAGTTAGTGGGTGCATACATTTTTTTATTTATTTTTTACAATATTTTTAAACTGGCCCCCCGTAGGAAATGAACCCACAACCCTGGCGTTGCAAGCGCCATGCTCTACCAACTGAGCTACACCGGGCCCGTGTTACATGTGGGTAGAGTTAAAGTGACTATGCATAAATAATTAAGAGTAGCAGCAGCGTAAAAAGATGGGGTGGGGGTGGGGGGGCAGTGCAAATAGTCCGGGTAGCCATGATTAGCTGTTCAGGAGTCTTATGGCTTGGGGGTAGAAGCTGTTGAGAAGCCTTTTGGACCTAGACTTGGCGCTCCGGTACCGCTTGCCGTGCGTTAGCAGAGAGAACAGTCTATGACTAGGGTGGCTGGAGTCTTTGACAATTTTGAGGGCCTTCCTCTGACACCGCCTGGTATTGAGGTCCTGGATGGCAGGAAGCTTGGCCCCAGTGATGTACTGGGCCGTACGCACTACCCTCTGTAGTGCCTTGCGGTCGGAGGTCAAACAGTTGCCATACCAGGCGGTGATGCAACCAGTCAGGATGCTCTCGATGGTGCAGCTGTATAACTTTTTGAGGATCTGAGGACCCATGCCAAATCTTTTCAGTCTCCTGAGGGGGATAGGCTTTGTCGTGCCCTCTTCACGACTGTCTTGGTGTGTTTTGACCATGATAGTTCGTTGGTGATGTGGACACCAAGGAACTTGAAGCTCTCAACCTGTTCCACTACAGCCCTGTCGATGAGAATGGGGGCGTGCTCAGTCCTCTTTTTTTTCCTGTAGTCCACAATCATCTCCTTTGTCTTGGTCACGTTGAGGGAGAGGTTGTTATCCTGGAACCACACGGCCAGGTCTCTGACCTCCTCCCTATAGGCTGTCTCATCTGTTGATGATGGTGTTGGAGTCGTGCCTGGCCATGCAGTCATGGGTGAACAGGGAGTACAGGAGGGGACTGAGCACGCACCCCTGAGGGGCCCCAGTGTTGAGTATCAGCGTGGCAGATGTGTTGTTACCTACCCTTACCACCTGGGGACGGCCCGTCAGGATGTCCAGGATCCAGTTGCAGAGGGAGGTGTTTAGTCCTTAGCTTAGTGATGAGCTTTGAGGGCACTATGGTGTTGAACGCTGAGCTGTAGTCAATGAATAGCGTTCTCACGTAGGTGTTCCTCTTGTCCAGGTGGGAAAGGGCAGTGTGGAGTGCAATAGAGATTGCATCATCTGTAGATCTGTTGGGGCAGTATGCAAATTGGAGTGGGTCTAGTGTTTCTGGGATAATGGTGTTGTGAGCCATGACCAGCCTTTCAAAGCACTTCATGGCTACTGACGTCAGTGCTACGGGTCGGTAGTCATTTAGGCAGGTTATCTTAGTGTCCTTGGGCACGGGGACTATGGTGGTCTGCTTGAAACATGTTGGTATTACAGATTCAGTCAGGGACATGTTGATAATGAAGTTACTCCTGTGTTGCTGTTGTTGTGAGTAGTGGTGAGAACACCACACACACACTCTGGGGTAGACTGAATTAGGTCAGCACACACACGAACACCATACCAAAGTCAGCATTGATGTCCCTGACCCAGCAGGAACACTGTGTCTATTAAGGTTCAGGGATATGATAGGAATCTGGAGAGGTTTAATAGTGCAGGCCTTCAGCGCTATGCCTCCCTGAGATTTAAAAGCCTGGCCAAATACTAATATTATCACAAGCTGTCACACACACACACACACACACACACACACACACACAGCACTGACCATACATATGCTCATACACTTTAAGAGGGAGATGCACTTTTACACAGTACATAGGAGGTATTCCAGTATGAGAGTGGGGCTGCCTGTGTGTGTGTGTGTGTACGCACATGTGTGATTCTGAAGGAGAGAGACCCAGAGGGACACTCCTAGCCAGGCTCTCTGCCTGCTCCAATGCGGAGAATGTGAATCAGCCATGGCACACACATTCTGTTAGACATCCGAGGCAGCGGTCATCTACGGTTACAACAGGCGGCAGTAGGACATATTACCACATTTTTGAAATCAATAGTTTATTTAGTTAATTAAACAGACATGACACAACTACCCGATCACAGCCTATATTTTATAGTAAGAATATAATGGAATGTAACAGAATAAAATACAAATAATTATATATACACTACCGTTCAAAAGTTTGGGGTCACTTAGAAATGTCCTTGTTTTTCCATTAAAACATACATGAAATGTCTTTGAATAGGAAATATAGCAAAATGAATAGGACATGTAGTCATTGACAAGGTTAGAAATAATGATTTTTAATTGAAATAATAATTGTGTCCTTCAAACTTTGCTTTCGTCAAAGAATCCTCCATTTGCAGCAATTACAGCCTTGCAGACCTTTGGCATTCTAGTTGTCAATTTGTTGAGGTAATCAGAAGAGATTTCACCCCATGCTTCCTGACGCACCTTCCACAAGTTGGATTGGCTTGATGAGCACTTCTTATGTACCATACGGTCAAGCTGCTCCCACAACAGCTCAATAGGGTTGAGATCCAGTGACTGTGCTGGCCACTCCATTATAGACAGAATACCAGCTGACTGCTTCTTCCCTAAATAGTTATTGCATAGTTTGGAGCTGTGCTTTGGGTCATTGTCCTGTTGTAGGAGGAAATTGGCTCCAATCAAGCGCCATCCACAGGGTATGGCATGGCGTTGCAAAATGGAGTGATAGCCTTCCTTCTTCAAGATCCCATTTACCCTGTACAAATCTCCCACTTTACCACCACCAAAGCACCCCCAGACCATCACATTGCCTCCACCATGCTTGACAGATGGCATCAAGCACTCCTCCAGCATCTTTTCATTTGGTCTGCGTCTCACAAATGTTCTTCTTTGTGATCCAAACACCTCAAACTTCAATTTGTCTGTCCATAACACTTTATTTCCAATCTTCCTCTGTCCAGTGTCTGTGTTCTTTTGCCCATCTTAATCTTTTCTTTTTATTGGCCAGATATGGCCTGAGATATGGCTTTTTCTTTGCAACTCTGCGTAAAAGGTCAGCATCCCGGAGTCACCTCTTCACTGTTGACGTTGAGACTGGTGTTTTGCGGGTACTATTTAATGAAGCTGCCAGTTGAGGACCTGCGAGGTGTCTGTTTCTCAAACTACATTTACATTACATTTGTCATTTAGCAGACGCTCTTATCCAGAGCGACTTACAAATTGGTGCATTCAACTTAGGATAGCCAGTGGGACAACCACCACTGGGGGATGGGGGGTGTAGAAGGATTACTGTTAGACTATTCCAGGTATTCCTTAAAGAGGTAGGGTTTCAAGTGTCTCTGGACGGTGGTCAGTGACTCCGCTGTCCTGGCGTCTTGGGGGAGCTTGTTCCACCATTGGGGTGCCAGAACAGCGAATAGCTTTGACACTCTAATGTATTTGTCCTCTTGCTCAGTTGTGCATCGGGGCCTCCCACTCCTCTTTCTATTCTGGTTAGAGACAGTTTGCGCTGTTCTGTGAAGGGGGAAGTACACAGCGTTGTACGAGATCTTCAGTTTCTTGGCAATTTCTCGCATGGCATAGCCTTCCTTTCTCAGAACAAGAATAGACTGACGAGTTTCAGAAGAAAGTTATTTGTTTCTGGCCATTTTGAGCCTGTAATCGAACCCACAATTGCTGATGCTCCAGATACTCAACTAGCCTAAAGAAGGCCAGTTTTATTACTTCTTTAATCAGCACAACAGTTTTCAGCTGTGCTAACATAATTGCAAAAGGGTTTTCTAATGATCAATTAGCCTTTTAAAATGATAAACTTGGATTAGTAAACACAACGTGCCATTGGAACACAGGACTGATGGTTGCTGATAATGGGCCTCTGTACGCCTATATAGATATTCCATAAAAAATCTGCAGTTTCCAGCTACAATAGCCATTTACGACATTAGCAATGTCTACACTGTATTCTGATCAATTTTATGTTATTTTAATGGACAAAAAATTTGCTTTTCTTTCAAAAACAAGGACATTTCTAACTGACCCCAAACTTTTGAACGGTAGTGTGTGTATATGTATGTATGTATGTATGTATGTGTATGTATATATATATATATACACACACACAGTGGGGAGAACAAGTATTTGATACACTGCCGATTTTGCAGGTTTTCATACTTACAACGCATGTAGAGGTCTGTAATTTTTATCATAGGTACACTTCAACAGTGAGAGACGGAATCTAAAACAAAAATCCAGAAAATAACATTGTATGATTTTTAAGTAATTAATTTGCATTTTATTGCATGTCATAAGTATTTGATCACCTACCAACCAGTAAGAATTCCAGCTCTCACAGACCTGTTAGTTTTTCTTTAAGAAGCCCTCCTGTTCTCCACTCATTACCTGTATTAACTGCACCTGTTTGAACTCTTACCTGTATGAAAGACACCTGTCCACACACTCAATCAAACAGACTCCAACCTCTCCACAATGGCCAAGACCAGAGAGCTGTGTAAGGACATCAGGGATAAAATTGTAGACCTGCACAAGGCTGGGATGGGCTACAGGACAATAGGCAAGAAGCTTGGTGAGAAGGCAACAACTGTTGGCGCAATTATTAGACAATGTAAGAAGTTCAAGATAACGGTCAATCACCCTCGGTCTGGGGCTCCATGCAAGATCTCACCTCGTGGGGCATCAATGATCATGAGGAAGGTGAGGGATCAGCCCAGAACTACACGGCAGGACCTGGTCAATGACCTGAAGAGAGCTGGGACCACAGTCTCGAAGAAAACCATTAGTAACACACTACGCCGTCATGGATTAAAATCCTGCAGCGCACGAAAGGTCCCCCTGCTCAAGCCAGCGCATGTCCAGGCCCGTCTGAAGTTTGCCAATGACCATCTGGATGATCCAGAGGAGGAATGGGAGAAGGTCATGTGGTCTGATGAGACAAAAATAGAGCTTTTTGGTCTAAACTCCACTCGCCGTGTTTGGAGGAAGTAAAAGGATGAGTACAACTCCAAGAACACCATCCCAACCGTGAAGCATGGAGGTGGAAACATCATTATTTGGGGATGCTTTTCTGCAAAGGGGACAGGACGACTGCACCGTATTGAGTGGAGGATGGATGGGGCCATGTATCGCGAGATCTTGGCCAACAACCTCCTTCCCTCAGTAAGAGCATTGAAGATGGGTCGTCGCTGGGTCTTTCAGCATGACAATGACCCAAAACACACAGCCAGGGCAACTAAGGAGTGGCTCCGTAAGAAGCATCTCAAGGTCCTGTAGTGGCCTAGGCAGTCTCCAGATCTGAACCCAATAGAACATCTTTGGAGGGAGCTGAAAGTCCGTATTGCTCAGTGACAGCCCCGAAACCTGAAGGATCTGGAGAAGGTCTGTATGGAGGAGTGGGCCAAAATCCCTGCTGCAGTGTGTGCAAACCTGGTCAAGACCTACAGGAAACGTATGATCTCTGTAATTGCAAACAAAGGTTTCTGTACCAAATATTAAGTTCTGCTTTTCTGATGTATCAAATACTTAAGTCATGCAATAAAATGCAAATTAATTACTTAAAAATCATACAATGTGATTTTCTGGATTTTTGTTTTAGATTCCGTCTCTCACAGTTGAAATAATAATAATAATAATAATAATATGCCATTTAGCAGACGCTTTTATCCAAAGCGACTTACAGTCATGCGTGCATAAATTTTTTGTGTATGGGTGGTCCCGGGGATCGAACCCACTACCTTGGCGTTACAAGCGCCGTGCTCTACCAGCTGAGCTACAGAGGACCAGTGTACCTATGATAAAAATTACAGACCTCTACATGCTTTGTAAGTAGGAAAACCTGCAAAATCAGCAGTGTATCAAATACTTTTTTTCCCTAACTGTATATACAGTGGGGAGAACAAGTATTTGATCCCCTGCTGATTTTGTACGTTTGCCCACTGACAAAGACATGATCAGTCTATAATTTTAATGGTAGGTTTATTTGAACAGTGAGAGACAGAATAACAACAAAAAAATCCAGAAAAATGCATGTCAAAAATGTTATAAATTGATTTGCATTTTAATGAGGGAAATAATTATTTGACCCCTCTGCAAAACATGATTTAGTACTTGGTGGCAAAACTCTCGTTGGCAATCAGAGGTCAGACGTTTCTTGTAGTTGGCCACCAGGTTTGCACACATCTCAGGAGGGATTTTGTTCCAATCCTCTTTGCAGATCTTCTCCAAGTCATTAAGGTTTCGAGGCTGACGTTTGGCAACTCGAACCTTCAGCTCCCTCCACAGATTTTCTATGGGATTAAGGTCTGGAGACTGGCTAGGCCACTCCAGGACTTTAATGTGCTTCTTCTTGAGCCACTCCTTTGTTGCCTTGGCCGTGTGTTTTGGGTCATTGTCATGCTGGATTACCCATCCATGACCCATTTTCAATGCCCTGGCTGAGGGAAGGAGGTTCTCACCCAAGATTTGACGGCACATGGCCCCGTCCATTGTCCCTTTGATGCGGTGAAGTTGTCATGTCCCCTTAGTAGCAAAACATCCAGAAAATCACATTGTAGGATTTTTAATGAATTTATTTGCAAATTATGGTGGAAAATAAGTATTTGGTCAATAACAAAAGTTTCTCAATACTTTGTTATACACCCTTTGTTGGCAATGACACAGGTCAAACGTTTTCTGTAAGTCTTCACAAGGTTTTCACACACTGTTGCTGGTATTTTGGCCCATTCCTCCATGCAGATCTCCTCTAGAGCAGTGATGTTTTGGGGCTGTCGCTGGGCAACACGGACTTTCAACTCCCTCCAAAGATTTTCAATGGGGTTGAGATCTGGAGACTGGCTAGGCCACTCCAGGACCTTGAAATGCTTCTTACGAAGCCACTCCTTCGTTGCCCGGGCGGTGTCTTTGGGATCATTGTCATGCTGAAAGACCCAGCCACGTTTCATCTTCAATGCCCTTGCTGATGGAAGGAGGTTTTCACTCAAAATCTCACGATACATGGCCCCATTCATTCTTTCCTTTACACGGATCAGTCGTCCTGGTCCCTTTGCAGAAAAACAGCCCCAAAGCATGATGTTTCCACCCCCATGCTTCACAGTAGGTATGGTGTTCTTTGGATGCAACTCAGCATTCTTTGTCCTCCAAACACGACGAGTTGAGTTTTTACCAAAAAGTTATATTTTGGTTTCATCTGACCATATGACATTCTCCCAATCCTCTTCTGGATCATCCAAATGCACTCTAGCAAACTTCAGACGGGCCTGGACATGTACTGGCTTAAGCAGGGGGACACGTCTGGCACTGCAGGATTTGAGTCCCTGGCGGCGTAGTGTGTTACTGATGGTAGGCTTTGTTACTTTGGTCCCAGCTCTCTGCAGGTCATTCACTAGGTCCCCCCGTGTGGTTCTGGGATTTTTGCTCACCGTTCTTGTGATCATTTTGACCCCACGGGGTGAGATCTTGCGTGGAGCCCCAGATCGAGGGAGATTATCAGTGGTCTTGTATGTCTTCCATTTCCTAATAATTGCTCCCACAGTTGATTTCTTCAAACCAAGCTGCTTACCTATTGCAGATTCAGTCTTTCCAGCCTGGTGCAGGTCTACAATTTTGTTTCTGGTGTCCTTTGACAGCTCTTTGGTCTTGGCCATAGTGGAGTTTGGAGTGTGACTGTTTGAGGTTGTGGACAGGTGTCTTTTATACTGATAACAAGTTCAAACAGGTGCCATTAATACAGGTAACGAGTGGAGGACAGAGGAGCCTCTTAAATAAGAAGTTACAGGTCTGTGAGAGCCAGAAATCTTGCTTGTTTGTAGGTGACCAAATACTTATTTTCCACCATAATTTGCAAATAAATTCATAAAAAATCCTACAATGTGATTTTCTGGATTTTCTTTTCTCAATTTGTCTGTCATAGTTGACGTGTACCTATGATGAAAATTACAGGCCTCTCTCATCTTTTTAAGTGGGAGAACTTGCACAATTGGTGGCTGACTAAATACTTTTTTTCCCCACTGTAGGTTTGATGGTTGCCGAGCATGGACAGCCCGCTTCAAATCATCCCACAGATTCTCAATGATATTCAGGTCTGGGGACTGGGATGGCCATTCCAGAACATTGTACTTGTTCCTCTGCATAAATGCCCGGGTAGATTTTGAGCAGTGTTTGGGTCGTTGTCTTGTTGAAATATCCAGCCCCGGCGTAACTTCAACTTTGTGACTGATTCTTTAACATTATTCCCAAGAATCTGCTGATATTGAGTGGCATCCATGCGACCCTAAACTTTAACAAGATTCCCAGTACCGGCACTGGCCACACAGCCCCACAACATGATGGAACCCCCACCCAATTTTACTGTGGGTAGCAAGTGTTTTTCTTGGAACGCTGTGTTCTTTTGCCGCCATGCATAACGCCCCTTATTATGACCAAATAACTCAATCTTTGTTTCATCAGTCCACAGCACCTTATTCCAAAATGAAGCTGGCTTGTCCAAATGTGCGTTTGCATACCTCAAGCGACTCTATTTGTGGCGTGTGTGCAGAAAAGGCTTCTTCCGTACAGCTTCTCCTTGTGCAAAGTGCGCTGAATTGTTGAACGATGCACAGTGACACCATCTGCAGCAAGATTATGTTGTAGGTCTTTGGAGGTGGTCTGTGGGCTGTTTTTGACCGTTCTCACCATCCTTCGCCTTTGCCTCTCCGAATTTTTTTACTTGGCCTGCCACTTCTGGCCTTAACAAGAACTGTGCCTGTGGTCTTCCATTTCCTCACTATGTTCCTCACAGTGGACACTGACAGCTTACATCTCTGCGATAGCTTTTTGTAGCCTTCCCCTAAACCATAATGTTGAACAATCTTTGTTTTCAGATCATTTGAGAGTTGTTTTGAGGCCCCCATGTTGTCACTCTTCAGAGGAGAGTCAAAGAGAACAACAACTTGCAATTGGGCACCTTAAATACCTTCTCTCATGATTGGATGCACTTGTCTATGAAGTTCAAGGCTTAATGAGCTCACCAAACCAATTGTGTGTTCCAATTAATCAGTGCTAAGTAGTTACAGGTATTCAAATCAACAGAATGACAAGGGTGGCCAAATTTTTTGCATAGCCTATTTTTCACATCTGATTTAATTTCATACAACTTAATATTGCTAGACTAAAAATCTTTGTCTGGACAATACCCCAGTACTCAGCTTTTATTAGAAAATGAATGGCATGCCACTGTGATAATTTTCTGTGACGACAGAGTAAATTATTATGCAGCCTCAAAGGGGTGCCCAAACTTTTTCATACGACTGTATCTTGTCTGCTAAATGAACAAGCCTACAGCCTATGGCATGGAGCATAGCCAGATAACATACAATAGGCCAACTCATATTCTGTTGTTCTGAAATACATTTCCTTCATATCATAATGTTTCTTTAGACCTGCCTAAAATATATAATGGATTTATTGTGATGGTGTATATTACATTGATTTATTAGATTTTAAATGTAGATGTTCGAAAGGCGCGCATCAGCAGCTTGTATGCGGTTTGTATGCGTTGAGGCCTGGAGATGCTAAATGTGTTTGTTAATTAACTGTAAATTACAGCTTTTGCATGACAATAACCGGCTGACAAAATGTCATGACCACCACAGCCCTAGGCAGAACTTTACCGAAATGATTACAAGGTCGTTTGGCGGCAATAAAAGGTTTGACTTTGATTCCAGCAATACCTTTCAGATATAAATAAAAGGCGGGAAAATGTTGGAGGTATGGTAAAGTTGGAGGAAATACATCTTTGTATGAAAGGGGATAAGACAGACAGATAGAGACTCACGTAACCCAATTCATTCTCTCTCGATCTTCACCCACTCATCTTTCACACGCACGCACACATACATGTAAACAAACAGAGACGCAGACACTGACAGACAGACAAATGCAATACAAATGTGTTTGTATGCATGCTTTCCTGCAAGTTTGCATGTGTATTTTCTGCAAGGATGTGAAATGTGTATTTGAGAGATGAGTAGGAAAAAGAGACAAGAGAGAAGACTGATTGGTTTGCAAGTGCAGACACACACACACACACACACACACACACACACACACACACACGAGCACACACACGTAAGAGTGTGGGCCATTAGTAACTAGAGAGGTTCCTGACTGCCCTGAAGTGGCACATAATAACAGAGACTTGGAGACTTAATGGAGCTCATTTTGCAACTATGTACTTAGGCAATATTTTACCTAAAACACTGATATGAATGTTGACCGATTATTAGTGATGGAGAAAAAAATGGATACAGTTATATATCTCTTACATATTTTCTTTTTTTGTTACTGTATGTAGTGTTAGCTAGCGCTAGTCAGCTGTACCTGCCCCAAAACTCCGGTATTTGTTATCCTAGAGTTTGTTCTGCATCTTCTTTTTAAAGGTGCCCTATGCAGAAATCACTCCGCCATTTACTGGTTGCTTAAATTCAAATAGTTCGCCTAATTTCAGTTTATGTGACAAAACAAGCTAGTATAGTGTAGAGAATCATTGTACCATCTAAACTGCTGTGAAATATCTTTCCATAACATAACCAAACATTTTGTATTTTCAGCTGTTTGAAGCTGGTGTAAAAAAAAAGAGCAATATGTGTGGAACATTAAATCGCAATAGAATCGCAGTATCGAATCGCAATACATATAGAATCATGAGAAACGCAATACATATCATATTGGCACCTAAGTATCATGATCATATCGTGAGGTCCCTGGCAATTCCCAGCCCTACCTATTATCTTAATGGGCATCCACAAAAATAAATCACTTCAATTCTGTAAGAAAGAGAAGAATGGAGAGATGAGGAAGAGGGTGCAGTGACGGTAAAGAAAAGACAGGATGATGGCAGAGGAGAAGAAGAGATGTACAAGACAGTGCTAAACTATTGTCCTAGATGTAATATCTACACTGGACTTCAGTATCCTTACTCTCTCCCTCTATTTTTCAGTCCTTAATTCTCTCCATCAGCACCCCTCCCATGCCTCTTCCATACTGGTAGTCTTATCAGTGTTTTCACCCAGCAGGCCGAGGGTGTGACTGTGACCAGTGATTCTGTAAAATCAGAGGTAGAGCTCTGGGCTCACTGTTCCTGCTGCTTCTGGCTCATAGATATGATGATGAACCCTAACCCTCTGATTAGCCCTGATTTCCTCATCCAGGTTCAAACACAGAGAAAGGTGCTGTTCAGAGGGTTACAAAGACCTGTCTTAACAGTTCCTCTCTTTTCTCCGACCTGCCATTAGCTTTCAGGAAAATCCAGCTAATCAGCTAACGAGCCAGCGCTCTGTATATGTGTAGCAGTCAAATCAAATCAAATGTTATTTGTCACATGCGCCGAATACAACAGGTGTAGACTTTACCGTGAAATGCTTACTTACGAGCCCTTTCCCAACAATGCAAAGTTAAAAAGTAAGAACATTTGCTAATAATAAATAGAACATAGTAACACAATAGATAACAATAACAAGGCTATATACAAGGAGTACTGGGACCGAGTCAATGTGCAGGGGTACGAGGTAGTTGAGATAATATGTTTATGTAGGTAGGGGTAAAAGTGACTAGGCAATCAGGATAGACAATAAACAGAGTAACAGCAGCATACTACATGACCAAAAGTCTCGTCGAACATCTCATTCCAAAATCATCGACATTAATATGGAGTTGGTCCCACCCTTTGCTGCTTTAACAGCCTCCACTCTTCTGGGAAGGCTTTCCACTAGATGTTGGAACATTGCTGCAGTGACTTACTTCCATTCAGCCACAAGAGCATTAGTGAGGTCGGGCACTCGCAGTCGGGGTTCCAATTCATCCCAAAGGTGTTCGATGGGGTTGATGTCAGGGCTCTGTGAAGGCCAATCAAGTTCTTCCACACCGATCTCGACAAACCATTTCTGTATGGACCTCGCTTTGTGCACGGGGGCATTGTAATGCTGAAACAGGAAAGGGCCTTCCCCCAAAGTAAGAAGCACAGAATCATCTAGAATGTCATTGTATGCTGTAATGTTAAGATTTCCCTTCCCTGGAACTAAGGGGCCTAGCCCGAACCATGAAAAACAGCTCCAGACCATTATTCCTCCTCCACCAAACTTTACAGTTGGCACTATGCATTCGAGCAGGTAGCTTTCTCCTGGCATCTGTCAAACCCAGATTCGTCCATCGGACTGCCAGATGGTGAAGTGTGATTCATCACTCCAGAGAATGTGTTTCCACTGCTCCAGAGTTCAAAGGTGGCAAGCTTTACACCACTTCAGCCAATGCTTGGCATTGCGCATGGTGATCTTAGGCTTGTGTGCGGCTGCTCGGTCATGGAAACCCATTTCATGAAGCTCCTGATGAACAGTTTTTGTGCTGACGTTGCTTCCAGAGGCAGTTTGGAACTCGGTAGTGAGTGTTGCAACTGAGGACCGCCAATTTCTACGCACTATGCGCTTCAGCACTCAGTGGTCCCATTCTGTGAGCTTGTGTGGCCTACCACTTCGCAGCTGAGCCATTGTTGTTCCTCGACGTTTCCACTTCACAATAATAGCACTTACAGTTGACCGGGGCAGCTCTAGCAGGGCAGACATTTGACGAACTGACTGGTTGGAAAGTTGACATCCTATGACGTTGCCATGTTGAAAGTCACTGAGGTCTTCAGTAAGGGCCATTCTACTGCCAATGTTTGTCTATGGAGATTGTGTGGCAACGTCAGCAACGGGTGTGGCTGAAATAGTCAAATCCACTAATTTGAAGGGGTGTCCACATACTTTTCTATATATAGTGTATGTGAAGTGTAAAAGTGTGTGGGTGTGTAGCGTCAATATGCGTGTGTGTGTGTGTTTTGTGTGTGTGAGCGTTTGGTGTGTGTTTTGGAGTGTCAGTGTAAGTATGTGTGAATGTGTGGGTAGAGTCCAGTGAGTGTGCATAGAGTCAGTGCAAATAGTCCAGGTAGAGGGCCTCCTGAGTGGCGCAGCGGACTAAGGCACTGAAGCGTCACTACAGACCCTGGTTTGATCCCACAGCCGTCCGTGACCGGGAGACCCATGAGGTGGCGCACAATTGGCCCAGCGTCGTCCAGGTTAGGGGAGGGTTTGGCCGGCCGGGATTTCCTTGTCCCATCGCGCTCTAGCGACTCCTTGTGACGGGCCGGGTGCCTGCAAGCTGACTTCGGTCGCCAGCTGGACGGTGTTTCCTCCGACACATTTGTGCGGCTGGCTTCTGGGTTAAGTGAGCAGTGTGTCAAGAAGCATTGCGGCTTGGCAGGGTCGTATTTCGGAGGACACATGGCTCTCGACCTTCGCCTCTCTCGAGTTTGTAGGGTTGCAGCGATGGGACAAGACTGTAACTACCAATTGGATATCACTAAATTGAGGAGAAAAAGGGGTAAAAAGCCCAACAACATGATGAACTGTTCAGCAGTCTTATGGCTTGGGGGTAAAAGCTTGTCAGGAACCTTTTGGACCCAGACTTGGCACTCCGGTACTGCTTGCCGTGCGGTAGCAGAGTGAACAGTCTATGGCTTGGGTGGCTGGGGTCATTGACAATTTTCCGGCCCTTCCACTGACACCGCCTGGTATAGAGGTCCTGAATGAGAACTCAGCCCCAGTGATGTACTGGGCTGTCCGCACCACCCTATGTAGCGCCTTGCGGATGTATGCCAAGCAGTTGCCGTACCAAGTGATGATGCAACCAGTCAAGATGCTCTCAATGGTGCAGCTGTATAACTTTTTGATGATCTGTGGGCCCATGCCGAATCTCTTCAGCCTCCTGAGGGGGAAAAGGCATTGTCATGCCTTCTTCACGACCGTGTTGGTGTGTGGACCATGTTAATTCCTTAGTGATGTGGACACAGAGGAAATTGAAGCTTTTGACCCCCTCCACTACAGCCCTGTCGATGTGGATGGGGGCGTGCTCGGCCCTCCATTTCCTGTAGTCCACGACCAGCTCCTTTGTCTTGCTGACGTTGAGGGAGAGGTTGTCGACCTGGCACCACACAGCCAGGTCACTGAACACATCTCTTTAAGCTGTCTCATCGTCGTCTGTGATCAGGCCCACCACCGTCGTGTCATCAGCAAACTTAATGATGGTGTTGGAGTCGTGCACAGCCACGCAGTCATGGGTGAACAGGGATTACAGAAAGGGACTGAGCACGCACCCCTAAAGGGGCCCGTGTTGAGGGTCAGCATGGCGGATGTGTTGTTGCCTACCCTCATCACCTGGGGGGCGGGCCGTAAGTCCAGGATCCAGTTGGAGAGGGAGATGTTCTGTCCCAGGGTCCTTAGCTTAGTCATGAGCTTGGAGGGCACTATGGTGTTGAACGCTGAGCTGTAGTCAATGAACAGCATTGTCACATAGGTGTTCCTCTTATCCAGGTGGGAGAGGGCAGTGTGGAGTGCAATAGAGAGAGCGTCATCTGTGGATCTGTTGGGCCAGTATGCGAATTGGAGTAGGTCGAGAGTGGTCTGGGATGATGGTGTTGATGTGAGCCATGACCAGCCTTTCAAAGCATTTCATGGCTACAGATGTGAGTACTACGGGGTGATTAGTCATTTATACAGGTAACCTTGGCGACATTGGGCACAGGGACTATGGTGGTCTGCTTGAAACATGTAGGTATTACAGACTGGGTCAAGGAAAGGTTGAAAATGTCAGTGAAGAGCTGGTCAGTGCATGCTCTGAGTACGCGTCTTGGTAATTTGTCTGGCCCCATGGCCTTGTGAATGTTAACCTGTTTAAAGGTCTTTCTCACATCGGCTATGGAGAACGAGATCACACAGTTGTCCAGAACAGCTGGCGCTCTCATGCTTGGTTTAGTGTTGCTTGCATCGAAGCGAGCATAGAAGGCATTTAGTTTGTCTGGTAGGCTCGCGTCACTTGGCAGCTCGCGGCTGGGTTTCCCTTTGTAATCTGTGATAGTTTGCAAGCCCTGCCACATCCGACGAGTGTCAGAGCCAGCGTAGTAGGATTCGATCTGAGTCCTGTATTGACGCTTTGCCTGTTTGATGGTTCGTCTGAGGGCGTAGCGGGATTTCTTATAAGCGTCCGGATTAGTGTCCCGCTCCTTGAAACCGGCAGTTCTAGCCTTTAGCTCAGTGCATATGTTGCCTGTAATCCATGGCTTCTAGTTGGGAAATGTATGTACGGTCACCGTGGGGATGACGTCGTCGATGCACTTGTTAATGAAAACGTTGACTGATGTGGTAAACTCCTCATTGTTATCGGATGGATCCCAGAACATATTGTAGTCTGTGCTAGCGAAACAGTCCTGTAGCTTAGCAGTCGCTTCATTGGACAACTTCCGTATTGAGCGCGTCACTGGTACTTCCTGTTTAGAATTTTTGCTTGTAAGCAGGAATCAGGAGGATAGAGTTATGGTCAAATTTGCCGAAGGGAGGGCGGGGGTGAGCTTTATATGCATTTCTTTGGTGGAGTAAAGGTGGTCTAGAGTTTTGTCACCTCTGGTTGCACAGGTGGCATGCTGGTAAAAAAAAGGGGTGAAACGAATTTCAGTTTCCCTGCATTAAAATCACTGGCCACTAGGAGTGCCGCCTCTTGGGGTGCATTTCCTTGTTTTCTTATGGCCCTATACAGCTCGTTGAGTGCGGTCTTAGTGCCAGCATCGGTTTGTGCTACGAAAAATATAGATTTAAACTCTCTTGGTAAATAGTGTGGTCTGCAGCTTATCATTAGGTATTCTAACTAGGGCGAACAAAACCTAGAGACTTCCTTAACATTAGAGATTGCACACCAGTTGTTGTTAACAACGAGACACACCCCTCCCCCTAAACTTATCTGACGCTGCCGTACAAGCTTGACAATGTATAGAAAAACCAGCTAGATGTACAGTACCAGTCAAAAGTTTGGACACACCTACTCATTCAAGGGTTTTTCTTTATTTGTACTATTTTCTACATTGTAGAATAATAGTGAAGACATCAAAACTATGGAATCATGTAGTAACCAATTTTTTTTTTTTAACAAATCAAAATATATTTTATATTTTATATTCTTCAAAGTAGCCACCCTTTGCCTTGATGACAGCTTTGCACACTCTTGGCATTCTCGCAACCAGCTTCATAAGGTAGTCACCTGGAATCAATTTCAATTAACAGGTGTGCCTTGTTAAAAGTTAATTTGTGGAATTTCTTTCCTTCTTAATGCGTTTGAGCCAATCAGTTGTGTTGTGACAAGGTAGGGTTGGGATACAGAAGATAGCCCTATTTGGTAAAAGACCAAGTCCATATTATGGCAAGAACAGCTCAAATAAGCAAAGAGAAACGACAGTCCATCATTACTTTAAGACATGAAGGTCAGTCAATCCGGAAAAAGTGCAGTCGCAAAAACCATCAAGCGCTATGATGAAACTGGCTCTCATGAGGACCGCCACAGGAAAGGAAGACCCAGAGTTACCTCTGCTGCAGAGGATACGTTCATTAGAGTTAACAGCCTCAGAAATTGCAGCCCAAATAAATGCTTCAGAGTTCAAGGAACAGACATATCTCAACATAAACTGTTCAGAGGAGAATCAGGCCTTCGCCGAATCGAAAATTTGTCACGATCGTCACAGGAAGCGGACCAAGGCGCAGCGTAATAAGCGTACATACTTTATTTGTACTGAACACGACACAAAAACAATAAACAACGATGCGTGACGTCCTGAAGTTATACACAACACAAACCTTAACGGAACAAAATCCCACAAACCCGAATGAAAAACAGACAGTTTAAATATGGCTCCCAATCAGAGACAACCAACGAACAGCTGACACTCGTTGCCTCTGATTGGGAGTCACTAAGGCAAACATAGAAAACAACAAACCAGAACCCCCAACATAGAAACACACCACATAGAACAAACACACCCTGGCTCAACAACTAGAGTCCCATAGCCAGGGTGTGACAGTACCCCCCCCTAAAGGCGCGGACTGCGACCGCGCCTCAAAAGAGCAAAACAGGGGAGGGCTGGGTGGGCATACCTCCTCGGCGGCGGTTCTGGCTCCGGGCTTGACCCCCACTCCTTCTCTAACCCCCCAAAGTACCCCTGGTCCGGTCTGGCCCTGCTGGCCGGAGCTGGACTGAACACTGGTGGAGCGGATTGCTCTAGCTCCGACGTGAAGCCTCTGACCGGTGCCGGACCAGCCACCGGTGGAACAGGCACGGGCCGTGCCGGACTGACGACGCACACCACTGGCTTGGTGTGGGGAGCAGGAGCGGGCCGAGCCGGGCTGTCGAAGCGCACCCCTGACTTGGTGCGGGGAACAGGCACGGGCCGTGCCGGACTGACAACGCACACCACTGGCTTGGTGTGGGGAGCAGGAGCGGGCCGAGCCGGGCTGTCAAAGCGCCCCCTGACTTGGTGCGGGGAGCAGGAACGGGCCGAGCCGGTTGACGAAACGCACCACTGACTTGGTGCAGGGAGCAGGAATGGGCCGGACCGGGCTGACGACGCGCACCACTGACTTGGTGCGGGGAGCAGGAATGGGCCGGACCGGGCTGGACGACGCCGCACCACTGACTTGGTGCGGGGAGCAGGAATGGGCCGGACCGGGCTGACGACGCGCACCACTGACTTGGTGCGAGTGGCAGGAACAGGCCGGACCGTACTGGGAACACACACCACTGGCCCTACGTGGGGATCAGGAACAGGCCGGACCGGACTGGCAACACACGCCAGTACCTCTCACCGTGCCTCTACAACCTCCTTCCCCCTGGTGACCAGTGACTCCCGTAACCTGGCGTCCTCCTCTGCCAATCCGCTGGGCCGCTCTGCCGCGGTCTCCTGCTGGCCCGTCGTCCACGGCGTTAGCCCCCCTAAAAAAATTTCTGGGCGTCTCCCCTACCCGTGGACCAGGTCTCCATGTCCCTCGCCAGCCTTTCGCCCTTCTGCCACAAGGTCAAGCCCTTCTCCTCCTCACTCGGCTTGACCCAGTCGAGGAGGCGAAGGAGATCTGTTAGGGATCTCCCTGGCGATGGCTCCTGGACACGCTGCTTGGTCACATCTTGGTGGGATTTTCTGTCACGATCGTCACAGGAAGCGGACCAAGGCGCAGCGTAATAAGCGTACATACTTTATTTGTACTGAACACGACACAAAAACAATAAACAACGATGCGTGACGTCCTGAAGTTATACACAACACAAACCTTAACGGAACAAAATCCCACAAACCCGAATGAAAAACAGACAGTTTAAATATGGCTCCCAATCAGAGACAACCAACGAACAGCTGACACTCGTTGCCTCTGATTGGGAGTCACTAAGGCAAACATAGAAAACAACAAACCAGAACCCCCAACATAGAAACACACCACATAGAACAAACACACCCTGGCTCAACAACTAGAGTCCCATAGCCAGGGTGTGACAAAATTGAAAATATATTTTGATTTGTTTAACACTTTTCTGGTTACTACATGATTCCATATGTGTTATTTCATAGTTTTGATGTCTTCACTATTATTCTACAATGTAGAAAATAGTAAAAATAAAGAAAAACCCTTGAATGAGTAGTTGTGTCCAAACCATTGACTGGTACTGTATATAATCCAAATCTAAGACCAAAAGGCTCCTTAACAGCTTCTAACCCCAATCCAAATGACTGCTCCCCAACCCCAACCGGAGTAAGCAGAACATCCACAGCTGCTGACTCTTTGAAGTAGAAGTCCAGAAGCTGTTTTCAGTCAAAATAAATGATGGCGAAGACATTGTGTACAAAAAAAGTAACGATCAGTGTAAAAAAAACACACACAAAGCAGCAGAATTGGTTGGGAGCCCGTAAAATGGCCGTTATCCACTGCAGCACCATCTTCTACTTCCAGTGGCTCTGTGCCAACCTACAGTATAAAACTGTCTATAATCTGGCCTCTTCTGCTGTCTATTATGCTCGTGTGTGTGTAAGCGCTCTGATGTGCATAATGGTCTTAAGTGTGTGTGTGTGTGTGTGTGTGTGTGTGTGTGTGTGTGTGTGTTTTGTAATTAATTGCTCCCAGACAATCAGTTCCGCCAATTACTCTCATTAGGTGTTTCCAATTCCTGTGAGATTGGCAGATGATGGAACGTCATGGAGTACAGACTGTTCACCCGTCTCATTGGATCAGAGCTGGCCGATTTGTTTTATTTTTTTATTTTTATTTTTATTTATTTTTGTTCAGGCTTATCTCAATTGTATTCATCCTCACACATTTCACTCATTCTCTCTCTGTTTTTGGAGGTATGTTCCAGAGCAGCTAGTTCTCCCAGGGTTGCACAATCTTCAAAATCCTGCTTGGTTTCTCTGGGTGCATCTCAATAGTCCAATGTGGCTTCCTCTCTTTGGGTCCTTCCCTTCATTTACAGAGATCTGAGAATATGGGGTAGGTGAAAGCAATGTGGTTGAATCCTACAGGTTATTTCCTTTTACCTCAATCAATCAATCAATCAATCAATCAAATGTTATTTATAAAGCCCTTTTTACATCAGCAGATGTCACAAAGTGCTATACAGAAACCCAGCCTAAAACCCCAAACAGCAAGCAATGCAGATGTAGAAGCACAGAACCTGTCCAGTTATTTCAGATTAGTGCAGATGAAGGGAAGGAGATGATGAGAAGAGAAAGAAAGGCAGGAGAAAGAGGAATGTTGTATTACTGGACTTCCTGTCTCGGTGTTACCATTATAGAGTAGTACCCTGCAGGTCATGTACAGCGTTCTCAGGACCACACACTTATCTTTGGGTCTGCTGTGTGCTGAGACCACACACGCAGACACACACATGCGCACACACACACACACACACAAGAATGCCCAGACTCCAGCGTCAATGTTCTATCACGCACGCTAGCAATAATTGAAAGTCCATGCCTTTTACTTGTCTGTGTGTCTCAAAGCTGGTTTCGATGAAGGACCAAAAGCTTTCCCTTGCATTGTGACAGATCATTTTGGTCCTCTAGCTATGTGGATGTGTGTTGATGTGACGTCTGATCCAGCTGAGAGACGGGTTTACAGCCAAACCGGAATCTAATTCAAAGAATCTGGAGTTAACACCCTCAATGTGCACGCCAATGAATTAATTTGTCAAGTTCAGTATCTTCTCGCTGAGCCTACTTCTTTTAGTCAACCCTCACAACTGAAAACCTGAGCTTCGATTAAACTTTTTGAGGTACTAGGGGTAGGACTGTGGCGGTCATGAAATGTTGTCAGCTGGTGATTGCCAGTCTCACGGTAATTGAACGATAATTAACATAAACACATTTAGCATCTCCTGGCTTCCACGCATAGCCTTTGAAATATCTACATTTTAAAAAAGTATAGTAAATCCATGTAATATAGCCTACATCATCACAATACATCCCTTATTTATTTTAGACAGGTCTAAAGAAGCATAATATGAAGAAAATGTAGTCTATTTCAGAATAACAGAATACCATACTCTGAGTTGTCCTTATGTTAGGCCCTGATCTGGCTATGCTATATGTCTGTGGGCTACACTAGTTCATTTAGCAGACAAGATTTGCTCAGAATTCTGTGGCATTATTTTATAGTATGAAGAATACAATTGAATATAGCTAAAGAAAATAGAAAGGATATTTTCTCCAAATGATTTGAGGGAGTGCGCACATGCAGCTATTCTGTGTTGAGCGGTTAACAAAGAAACAGGTACTCCTATATGCTTAATTTATAGTTATTTATGTAATTTTAGTTGTGATACAAATGTTGGGCTATATGTTTTCTTTTTTAATACATTCTAAGGCTGCATGATGTGACTAATGATGATTTGAAAAAAGTCACATGAAAGACATGAGCTCTGCTTTGTTTTTTTCACAGGCTGTACACACTTCACCAGTCTCTCATTCACAATTTGACAAGCACATGATAATGCCTCGAATTTCCTGGCTGCATCCCTTTCGTGTGGCTGTCATGCCCCTTAAAAAAATCCATGCCTTTTGCGGCCAGTGGCCGTTGTGCCCTTGGGCTGAATATAATCATTATAATTCCCTAATTTTAAGAAGTTATTTGGCCACTCACAAGTTATAGGCTAATATTGTCACCCCATGACACTATTCTTGATTTAATCTTGTCTTTACATATACTAAATAATATATGTGTGAAATTTGTTTTGATTTAGAATGGACCATTATCATGCACCTGCCTCAAAACAGGGGCAGCGGGAAAAAAAAAACATGTCATCTATACACTTAAATAGCAAATGGAGGACACTTTTCAGTGGTTCATTTTCATGCCAGCCAGGTAGGCTATACTCCTGTTTTAAAGAGAAGCAATGTGCTTAATGTTAGGAAAGTTGAGAAATAAATATAGTAGGCCTAGCCTATAGAAAGCTGATGGGATACCCCTCTTTTTAATAGAGGCCAGCAGTCTGTTTTCTCACACACTTGCATTGATGTCAGAGTGATTAGAGGGACAATAGAGTGCTGAGTACCAGGCAGTTAGCAAGTTTGGTAGGCTACTAATGACCAGCAGCAGCATCAGAGCTTGGAGAAGCCTAATTACTGTGACTAAACGGTCACGTGGAATTTGACTGCCGTCATGACTCGTGACCGCCAGTGTGGCGGTAATACGGTCACCGTAACAGCCCTAACTAGGGGTACTAGGCCTGTGTAATTGACTCGTCAGACTACTTTGAAGCAAGGTAAGACATTCCTCATAATATGTATTAAAACGTTCAGGTTTCAAACAATTAAATATATACATTTTCAAAATGCATACTGCCTCCAGCTCATTGCAAAGGGGTGTGTGACGCGCTGATGAAGCCTGCCTTCCATTGTCTATGCATTTTCTGTTTGAGATGCTGACAGACTTTCCGCTCAAAGGCTCTGTATTTGTATGCTGTACGTGTGTGATAAATAAGATACATAACAAATATACTGTACACGCGCCAATTTAATAAGCATGACCAGTCAAATGTATTTTCCTCTATTGGTATTTCCATCATTGAATAGGCTAAAAAGCATTATTTCGCAATCAGATTTTTTCTTCTTTTCCCGGACAATTGGCTGGAGCCAATTTTATTGATCGGCTTCAGCTAAAAGCAGGCTATTACCAGCTATTACCAGCTAACGGAAACCCTGCCACACACACACACACACACGCACCAACACCACCATGAATCCCACCCCCAGCTAGCAGCATACTATTTTCAAAGAATGGACAGTGCTATGTAAAAGGATGTAGCTATGCTCCATATACCATTTACACACACACCGCCCCCCTCTGAGCTGGGGCTCAGCTGCACTGGAACACTCAGCGCCTTTGTGTGAGAACAGCTGGCTGCAGAGTCAGAGTCACACACTGCATGTCATACTCCCCCCCGACACACACACACACACACACACACACACACACACACACACTGCCCCACGTAGAACTATAACAGTCCATTGTTTGTGAATAATTGAATACATTTGATGGTCACGGGTTGTGTTCTGTTCAGTTCTATCTGTATTAGGACAAAGGCCTCTGGCTTTCCACCGTCAGAACACTGTGGAGTCCGTTCAGGCCCTGGTGACATCAGAGCTCTGGCAGTAGCCTAGGAAACACATTCAGCCTTGGGGGAGAAGTATGTGCCTTGGCCCGGACCGTGGTTGGACCGCTTTGTGACCGTGTTGCTCTCATTAATGGAGGCACACAAACACCCCACCCAATAACTGCCTTGCCACCTAACCCCCGGTGCCAGAACCAAACCACTACAGTATGCCCTACTCCTGAACAAGATATTCATGTGGGTTCATTTTAATGTTTGCGTTGTATATTTGCATTTGGTGGAACCTGTGTTTGTTTGTGTGCCTCTGCAGTGTATGTGGCAGCATAGGCTATGTCTCTCTTTGTATGAGGGATGGACAGACAGACAAAGTCTGAGGCTGTTTTTGTGCATGTCATGAAACTATAGTGTGTGACTGTGCGCGTTTGAGATTGAGAGTGAACGAGAGAGACACGGGCCCTTGTTTTGTGTGTTAATGTACGTTACTCTCGCCCCTCGTGACCACATCCCACAGCTCCCTGGGGCCTCTCCCGGCCCTGCCCAACCCTCCACCACAGACATGCCCCGGGTGTGGGAGAGAGGGAGAAAGAGGAAGGGATTTGGGTGGAGTGGGCAGACGCATAGTTGTGGCTGACTAATTAAAAGCCAGCTAGCTTTGGTCACTAAAACCCTGATGAATGGGAGTGGTATGCGTTTGGTGTTTTGTCTGGGTGTGTGTGAGAATCTGTGTGTGTGTTCCTTTGGGTGTCAATGACAGATTTTGCTATATGAAAAATTAACACTACATTATTTTAAAGAGGACTGCTTGTTTACTCGATGCTGATTGGTGCAGATGTTTTATTTTATTTTAGATTTGTATATTTTAGATTTATTTTTAGAGGGTAGATCAGCTTTAATATTGCAGATAGATTGTAACTTCCATCAAAGTAATTGTCTGCATCACTTCCAATCCCTCATATGATTTTTTCCCCCACGCAAATATATATATATATATATATATATATATATATATATATATATATATATATATACACAGTGGCTTGCGAAAGTATTCACCCCCTTTGGCATTTTTCTTATTTTGTTGCCTTACAACCTGGAATTAAAATTGATTTTCTGGGGGTTTGTATCATTTGATTTACACAACATGCCTACCACTTTGACGATGCAAAATATTTTGGGGGGTGAAACAAACAAGAAATAAGACAAAAAAACAGAAATTGAGTGTGCATAAGTATTCACCCCCCCAAGTCAATACTTTGTAGAGCCACCTGTTGCAGCAATTACAGCTGCAAGTCTATTGGGGTATGTCTCTATAAGCTTGGCACATCTAGCCACTGCGATTTTTACCCATTCTTCAAAACTGCTCCAGCTCCTTCAAGTTGGATGGGTTTTGTTGGTGTACAGCAATCTTTAAGTCATACCACAGATTCTCAATTGGATTGAGGTCTGGACTTTGACTAGGCCATTCCAATACATTTAAATGTTTCCCTTTAAACCACTCGAGTGTAGCTTTAGCAGTATGCTTAGGGTCATTGTCCTGCTGGAAGGTGAACTTCCGTCCCAGTCTCAAATATCTGGAAGACTGAAACAGGTTTCCCTCAAGAATTTCCCTGTATTTAGCACCATCCATCATTCCTTCAATTCTGACCAGTTTCCCAGTCCCTGCCGATGAAAAACATCCCCACAGCATGATGCTGCCACCACCATGCTTCACTGTGGGGATGGTGTTCTCGGGGTGATGAGAGGTGTTGGGTTTGCGCCAGACATAGCGTTTTCCTTGATGGCCAAAAAGCTCAATTTTAGCTCATCTGACCAGAGTACCTTCTTCCATATGTTTGGGGAGTCTCCCACATGCCTTTAGGCGAACACCAAACGTGTTTACTAATTTTTTCCTTTAAGCAATGGCTTCTTTCTGGCCACTCATCCGTAAAGCCTAGCTCTGTGGAGTGTACGGCTTGAAGTGGTCCAATGGACAGATACTCCAATCTCCGCTGTGGAGCTTTGCAGCTCCTTCAGGGTTATCTTTGGTTTCTTTGTTGCCTCTCTGATTAATGCCCTCCTTGCCTGGTCCGTGAGTTTTGGTGGGAGGCCCTCTTTTGGCAGGTTTGTTGTGGTTCCATATTCTTTCCATTTTTAATAATGGATTTAATGGTGCTCCGTGGGATGTTCAAAGTTTCTGATATTTTTTTATAACCCAACCCTGATCTGTACTTCTCCACAACTTTGTCCCTGACCTGTTTGAAGAGCTCCTTGGTCTTCATGGTGCCGCTTGCTTGGTGGTGCCCCTTGCTTAGTGGTGTTGCAGACTCTGGGGCCTTTCAGAACAAGTGTATATATACTGAGATCATGTGACAGATTATGTGACACTTAGATTGCACACAGGTGGACTTTATTTAACTAATTATGTGACTTCTGAAGGTAATTGGTTGCACCATATCTTATTTAGGGGCTTCATAGCGAAGGGGGTGAGTACATATGCACGCACCACTTTTCCGATATTTATTTTTTAGAATTTTTTGAAACAAGTTATTTTTTTCATTTCACTTCACCAATTTTGACTATTTTGTGTATGTCCATTACATGAAATCCAAATAAAAATCCATTTAAATTACAGGTTGTAATGCAACAAAATAGGAAAAACGCCATAGACATACATATAAATATATATACATACATATATATACATATCCTTTAAAAAATATATATTTCCCTTTATTACTTTACAACCCCACCACCCCTCCCCTAATTGGAGTAAACTAGTGAACAACAACGCTTAGGTCTCTTCTTCCAGCTTATACATACTACATACATTTTATGGACACAGTCAATTTTATTATATTTATATTTTGTTTATTTTTACTCCTGAACTTCCTCTACCCTCAACCTCTCCGATCATTTTCAGGATGTCCATCCGGTTTGCTTCTATATGCCATATCTTTCTAACTGAGCTCTTTCACAAAAGCTCTCAACCTATAACCTATATACTTATAATGGACACAGTATGCTTTACATTAGTTATCTTGTTGTTATTAGTTGTTGTTAGTTGTTATTAGTCCCATTCTTCAGCTCCATTCAACACCTCCCATCTGTCTCTTAACGCCACATCCATATTGGATTTCTATTTGCAATATATTTTTCAACTGTGATGTTTCACAAAAGTTCTGAACCCTTCTATTCTCATTGTTTCTACAAATTTGTAAATTTAAAATAAACATTTTTGCTAAAAGTATTATTATATTATTGATTGATTGACTATGACTTTTCAGATCACCCAGTAGTGCTATCTGCAGGGTTAGCTCCAGGTAAATATTGCAATCCTTCAGCCATTCCTGGACCTGTGACCAAAAACAAGCTGGTGCAGATGGTTAGCGAATGAGGATGTCTATGTAGCTCATAGTGGAAGGGTCTCTTTCACAGCTCCCCAGTCCTGTGCCTCTGTGATTAACTCTAATGTTAACCCTCCCCCTACAGCAGTGGGTTAGGATCTATATACTGGTGCTGCTTTCCTTGCTGTCACTCCTCTTGCCCCCACTCATCCCTCTCTCGCTCTCTCTCCCTCTTCTTGGTAAGTAAGGGCTTATGCGACAGACAGACAGTATACTCAGGCAGCGAGGGCAGGAAGTGACCTCACAGTACTAGTCTTTATTCAGGGTGAGCCGTCTGGGCTCTGCAGCTGACCTGGATTTCCTCCCACGAACACGTGTCCCCGTAACACATTCAAAGACACGCTGACACTGCAGGCTCACAAACTAACACAACCTTTCTATTTCCATCTCCCTACTACAATCACACACAAACACACACACATAAAGACATGCATGCTAGGGGTGGGCGATATGAGCTAAAATTCATATCACGATATTTTCCACTGTCCAGACGATATCGATATGATATCACGATATATGACGTAAAAAAATATGAATCACATTTTAATATCCCTTCTTGGTTAAATTATATTAGTTAAGGAAAAATATGTATTTGAACCTTATATAACCAGAAAGAGTGAGGCATTGGACCGTATGGACCTGAAAAGTTTTTATTTGTATTGTGCAAACATGCATTCTGTAAACATGAGGTAGGTAGGCCTATATATATATATATATAAATTAGATATTAAGTAAAATTAAATAAAAAATAACAGGAGATAAAGAAAATAAGGTAATTACAAATTCAAATACGTGTGTTTGTTTTGGCTACGGTCCGTAGATATGTAAAAAACTAACCGTTTGAAACTAAACCTTTCAAGCCTCAACCATCAATTATCAACAATATCAACAAATCTTCACTAGAACTTTCTTCACAAGTTCCGTGCCAGGAATACCAGCATGTTGACTGTTTCTGGCTTTAGTGCTGCCCTGTGACATGTCACCACATTGCCCCCAGTGCTGAATGCCCTCTCAGAGGGGGCACTTGTGGCAGGGATGCATAAGTATTTCTTTGCCAGACAACTCACACGTGGAAAATTAGATCCGTGAAATCGCCACCACTCCAAAGGATCAGACTCGCTGTCTGCTGCCGTTGCCAGAATGTAGCTATTCAGCTCTTGCTCAATGATCTGCCTCTCTGAACATGAGGCAGGTGCACTGCTGGTCTGCTTAAAGAAGCTCCCAAGGCTCTTCTTGGGCTTCTTGCCTGATTGATGAGCAGTGGAAGCTTCTTTCTCCCTGTCAGTGTGATCCTCTGCAAGAGACGATTTTCCCAGGGCTGTGTTCTCCACCAGGAGGGCTTCGGTCTCTGAGGCAGCTCTCACCTTAAAAAATGAAAATAATTAAACTTTATTTGTATAGCACCTTTCATACATAAAATGCAGCCCAAAGTGCTTTACATTTGAAGCAATAAAACAAGAACAAATGAATAAATACCTTAATGTCCTCCAGTTTCTCAGCGGACATGTACCTGGTCTTGAACCTTGGATCTAGAAAGGTAGCCATGGAGAGCAGCTCATCTGTTGCAGGGTCAGTGTACTTGTTATTCAAGTAATCAAGAACCTTGATCTTGATCTCTTTGGTCAGTTCTGTATCGTCCTTGCTCAGATTTAGAACCTCTGCATTTAACAGATTGATGACAGGCTTCAAATAGGACACGCTCACATACGCTTCTCCTGACAGGGCATCTGTAAAGTCCTGGAGTGGCTTCAGTGCTGCTGTGACTGATTCCAAGACCTGGATGTCTTGCCAGGTAGGTACAAGGTGCCGTGTCTTTTGTCCCCTGCCAGGACCTGTGTAATGGCCTTTTCCTGCTCCAGGACTCTTTCCATCATTTTCAGACGAGATCCCCACCTTGTCGGAGATTCTGTGATGAGCTTGTGCAGGGGCAGGCTTAGTTCATTCTGTGCTGTCATCAGGGCCTTCTGCTTTTTCCAGCTGTATGAGAACGTGCTAACCACCTTTTTGCAAACCCCTGTGGCCCGGGAAATCGCACACCCTGTGGCCCGGGAGCGTTTTGGACACTCCTCTCTGGAAATTGGGAATAAGAAATCAAAATAATAGGGTGAAAAATAATCGAATCACAATACAATAATAATTAATAATAATGCATTTTTATATAGAAATCACAATACAATATAACTTTTAATCTTTGTTTGAGGATTTACGGCATTTACATTCAACTGTTACACATTTTACAAATCTGATGTGCTTAGATTTAGCCTACGGTACATGGCTGATGTGAGCTGTATTTTTTCTTAATAATAAGCATCATACAGGGTAGGCCTAGGCTACAGTCCTGAAACTTACCAATAGCATTGTGCAGCCTGTGTCCGAAACATCCAAGGTTTGCCCACTTGTTCAGCTGCAATGCCTTGATCATGTTCGATCCGCTGTCGGTCGTCATACAAACTTGACGCGACTCTTTTAATCCCCAGGACGACAGCATGTCCCTCAGCCCACCTGCAATTATTTCCCCGGTGTGGTCGTCTGGGAAATAAGACGTCTGTAGGCACTTACTTTTCAGTTTCCAGTCACCGTCTATGTAATGGATTGTGAGGCTTATATAAGGTTCTGTGGTACGACTTGACCATAGATCGGCAGTAGTGGAGAAGAATGGAATGTTATTTATCTCACTGTAAACTCTGTCCCAGCATTCTGTGTAAAGCTGTGGCAGGCATTTTTGGCTAAAATATTTGCGGCTCGGGATCTCATATCTTGGGTCCAGAGTTTGAATCAACTTTCTGAACCCCTCTTTCTCCACAGTTTGAATCGGTACCATGTCCTTCGCTATGTGATTTGTAATCGCAGCTGTGATGTCTATCCATTTTTTGCTCGTCTTCTCATAGCAAGTACCGGCAGCAAATGATGATATAATTGATTGTTGAGTGCGAGTCTGGCTTGTCTTCGGGCGAGCTCCTGGGCTTACTGTCTCACGCATTCTGGTGCATTGTTCATACTCACGGACATGTATGTTTTTTAAGTGATTGAACAGGTTGGTCGTGTTTCCACCTTTTGCTAAGACAACACGACGACACAACTTGCATAGGGTAGTGTTTTGGTCGGGGTCGGAGATTTTAAAGCCAAACCAGTTCCAAACAACAGAGGTGCCCCCTTTCTTCTTAACCAATTTATCCTCCTGCTCTTGAGCAACATCAATTTCTGTGTTTTCGCTCATCCTGGATTGTAAAGTTTTCCCCCAATAGTTAACCTGCCTCCTAACTGCAGCTGCCTGCACACTTCTTTGTTGCTAGCACTACATGCGTGCAACAAGTGCATGCGACGTGCGCTCATAAAAATAGGTCAACATATTAACATACATTCTTTTATTCGTAACAACCAAGAAAGGTTGGATAAAAAAAAAAAAAAGATGTAGCTACTTAGTACTATCACTCAGTTGAAATTTGGAACAAAAAAATATTGATGCAAAATTCGAATTTATGAATTCTGAATAAATCGCGGTATCCATGATATTGCTAAATCCATATCATGGCGCGGCACAATACCGGTTTTTACTATCAAACCGGTATATCGCCCACTCCTAATGCATGCACACACACTAGGCTTGGGCGGTATCCAGATTTTCATACCATCTGGGGTTGGAGAGTCCATAGTCCATGACCCTGGGTAGGGGTCCGGGGTCAGAGACGAAGCCTAACCAAGCAGAACAACACAACGTAAACAAGGCGGTGTGAAATCCCCAGTGTGAAGACCCAGGCCCCACACAGCATACTAATTACACAGATCACAGAGAGGCTGCCAACACCCTACTTCCACCAGGGGATCAGCAGCACACACACACACACACACACACACCCATTTGTCTCCTGTCCGTCCCTTTAACCCGCACAGACAGACAGGAAGATTCCTTCTTCCTCAATTATTCCAATCTGGGCTCGTTTTCAACACTCACGCTTCATTACCTGGGATCCGGCTGGTCACTGTAACCCCGCTGCCCCCTCACCCCTCCATCTTCTCGCTCTCTTTCACTGTCTCACATCCAACACACTCCCATCTTGCACTCACTCTCACTGCCACTGACTGGCACCCTGGCATGGGGCACTGTATTGACACCAGGCATAAAAATGGGGTGGTCTGAAAATAACTCTGAGTGTCTGTGTGGTGTTAGGTTTGCTCTTTTGTGTGTATAATGTTGTCCTTTGTGCGTTCAGCCTCAGCTTGTAAGTTGATAATGATGATAAAGCTGTTTTTATATTAGAAGCAGTAGTGGGGGAAAACAATTGGTTGTTAGTGGGCAGACTTCATCTCTGAAGCCCAAACACATCACAGTTTAGATATAGTATCTACTGTAGATATCATACTTCATCACACTCCTCAGATAGACCTTATCCCTGTTAGAATGCCAGAGGAGAGCTTGACCATGCTTTGCTGTGTGCGCGTGCATTCGTTCATTCGTGTGTACATTTGTGTGTGTGGGTGTGTCCGTCTGGCGGTGGCACGGAGGGGGATTAATAGCAGAACTAGGTTGAATGTCTCATTTTGGGAAAGCCCCGGAGGAGAAGGCTGCTAATTTCCTCTCTATAAATAGGCTACAGTGAACCCGACTGGCATGGAAGGGAGCAGCACAGTTCCTGTACTACACATGGGCTAGATCCGCAGGTTCACTGGTGTATGCTACGTAGTACTGTAGAAGATAAGGACACACATAGAGTATACTACACAGTCATACCCCCACATAGGGGTGGCACTATTACCGTATAACCGATGGTTATGGATGAAGACCGTCATTAAAATAACCATCATAACCGTTTTATTTTCTCTTTTTTGGGGGGGCGAACAGCTGACTGAAGACAGGACGGCCGGACATTTGTGAAGTCGAGTCCGTTTCTGCGTAACATGGACAACATGGACTCTTTACAACGTTATGAAACTTTGTTGCTCCTTGCTGCAACAAGCAAGGTGTTGTAGCAAACGAGTCTTTGGTTGCCTAGGCAACATCCCCCCCCCCCCTCCCTGCAGCAGCAGCACACATAGAAATAGAATGATTAGAATGGGCTTGGAACCTTTAACCCTGCATTGTTTTACATCAGATAGCGCTTCAATTCAGTCTGCACTGATCTGTCGCGTATCTCGCAAAGGGTAATGGGATAGATGAAAAGTAGTCTGGCTACAATGGGCTGCCATAACATAAGAGCGGGAATATTTGAATTTGTCAAACCGCAGTCAAGCATCAATCATCATGTCACCAGAATAAGACCCTCGATATTTATTGGAAAGGAGCATCAAGATCACCGTTCAATTTCACCACCCTGTGAAGTTCATCATAACTTATTTCATCTGTAACCTAATAAACTGCATGCTTTCCCGAGTCGTAGTGGGAGGACCACACAACATATCATTGTGTAACTCCAAGTTTACTTTGATTTGATGGTTATTATATCAGAATTTGCACATAAAGACGTTTCCACTACCATTTACCGACAAATTTGAATATGAGTTCCATGTCTTACAAGACAGATTGGTTCAGGAACAAGCGAGTTGGAGTAGTGACGCCATTTGATGTGAGACAATGCTAACCCAGGAAATTTGACTGGTAAACTCATGGGTACACTCACAATGGGTGCCTGGTATTGTGATCCAATAATTTCCTTGGTAATGTAGAATGTTCATTCAAATGATAACTGACTCATGCAATGGAATTTGTTTTTTGTGATGTCAGTTGAGTTGAATCCAATAACAGCACACATACATGGTTAGACTTCCTGCTTTGGTCCTATGGGTACACTCAATTCACTTTCCTCCCTGTCTCTAAACACACACAAAAACACTCTTATACACACACTTTGACTACACAAACGGACATAAAATCACACATAGACACACACACTGCTGCCTAAAATTCCTTCTGTAGTGTTGTTCTGCTTTCCCCCTTTGATCAGAAGCTTATAGGAAGATGAAGGTATATTGATGCTTTGTTCACTTCATGTCAGCAATTCAGCTCGGCTCCTGCGTTTACCTCTATAGCAGTGTATGCATGCATATATATCACGTCTGGCCTAGGCATCTTTAATAGAATAGAATAAAACTTTATTGTCCATCCAGAATGGACATTTTTCTTTGGTATCATCTTACATTAAAAGGATCACATACATTCTCACATCACACACATTTTAAACAGTCCATCATACTGCACATAGAGGACATTGATACATTTACCCACAACTGACCGCTGCCCCAACTGAACTGTTACAATAGATAAATAGATGTGCATATTCCGATTCAATTTAGGTTGCATTTAGTCGTCCAACAGCACAAGGAACGAATCAATGTTTGAACACATTCTTCTTAGCCATGGGCATTCTGAGGCGCAGGCCAGAGGGAAGCCTCTCCAACTGAGCGTGTAGCGGGTGGGAAGGGTCGCCAACTGCAGCCAGCGCCGTCCTTTTGGCTGTTTTGTGGAACGGACTGCCCAGCTGTGCCTGTGGTCGACCAATTACTTTGCTGGCTGTGTTTGCTATTCTGGTTAGTTTGCTTTTGCTCCTCAGGCTCAGATGACCATACCAGACTGTCATATTGAACGTGAGGATGCTCTCCACCAAGCTGCTGTACACCCTCTCCAGAACATCCTGGCTGACCCCAAACCCCTTCAATTTCCTGATTTGAAAACATGCGCTGGCTTGCTTAAAAAAAAACAAAATTCTCCAACCTCCACTGGTTGGTCGTTCAGAGAGAGTGGTTGGAACATTGACATGTTGTTGCCATTGATGATCAGCTCCTTTGTCTTGTCCACATTGATGTGGCACTTGACCGGCACCATTCTTGAAGGTTGTTGGCCCGCTATGAAATAGCTGTCCCCATCGGACGTAGTGTCTTAAGAAAAGAGTCCCATCAGAGCCATGTCATCCACGTACTTGAAAAGGCTCACATTGTTTCCTTGGATCTTCATCTCGTTAGTGTAGATAGAGAACAACAACGGTGAAAGGACACACCCCTGGGGCGCCCCTGTGTTCAGGGTCAGTTTATCAGAGAGGGCCCCATTCATGAGAACCCTCTGTGGCTGGTCAGTTAAAAAGTCCTTGATCCAACCTGCGAGGCCTCCGATGACATTCAGGTCCAGTAGTCGTTTCAGCAGTGTGTTTATTTGCATTGCATTGAAAGCTGAACTAAAATCAATATATACAATTTGTGCATATGATTTTGCATGTTGAAGGTGACTAGCTGTCAGATTCACCAAGGTCAGGTTAGCATCCTCAGTCCCCTCTTTAACAATTTAAATATTCTTTATCAGGCTCAAACATGTTGCTCTGACAGTATTCCATATGGAGAAATCTGTTAGACTTTACAACCACTTTGGACGTTAAGATATGTCATTGTTTTTGGAGATGATTGAATTGATAATAATGTATTACTGTACTCTTGACCCAAATGGCTGTATTAAAACAATATTGGTGTAGGCCCACAGCTTTAGCCTGCTTGGTTTGGCTGGAGACAATGTATTTGGATGTGTTTGATTTAGAGCTATTAGTGTATTTAGCTTTCACCACCATGTCAAGCCAGTGAGGTTTTGTACTAAGCTGTGCTATTTGTTCAAAGGGCATATTAGTTTACCCAATACAACCCATGTCTCTGTTACTGCCATGAGAGAGCTGTGGGCCAGAATGCATGAAACCACTGGATCCAAAGCGCCAAAATGACTCCACATGTAGGCAAATGAGTCCAAGCCACATTCACTCCCATCCACCCCACTGTCCTTTGCAGTGCTCTGTTTGGGATGGATGGATGGGAGGAGAAGAGAGCAAGACAGAAGGCTATTTGAAGACAATGGAGTGGAATGGCTTGAGAGAGAGAGAGAGAGAGAGAGACAGAGAGAGCGAGATAAGAAAATCAAGTGGGTTTGAAGTTGAGAGGGAGGTCTATAAGACCGTTATCACTTTGAGTGGAATAACAAAGCGATTGAGTGCGAGAGACAGAAGCGTGCGCGCGTTTCATATTAAGCATGTTTAATGGATACAGAGCAGCGGATGAGATGTGGGTGGTTGTCATAGCAACAGGGGAGGTCAGTAGCTGGGACTACTTCCAAAACCCGAGAAAAGTAGAAGAAATGTTATGAGGGGATCCTCGGTACAGAATTAAACATGCAAAGAGACGAGTCCTATTTGTGTTTTCACCTATTTCATTGTCTCTCTGTTTTATGTGGCTCGTTCTCTTCATCTCTTGCTCTCTGTGTTGGCATTCTGCTGGCAGCATGAAGTGTGTTGCAGTGATTTGGGCTCTGTTTAAATCATGCCTTTCTTGTTGTAGATAAGCCACGTCAGATTCACATGTTTTTTTCCAAAATTGTGATGGAAGGGGTTCGTGGGTTGGGGCTGAGGGGTGTGTCTGGGTGTTAATGTCTGGGGTCTCTCATGGTGGAATACAGGGCTCCGCTGTTTTGACAGTTCCACTCTCGACGCCCTCCTTCTGGGTGAGCTGCTCCCAAAGGGTGTGCGTGTGCACACGTGTGTGTGTGTGCACGTGTGTGTGTGTGTGTACTGTGCGCGCAGGGAGGTGTTAAATGATTCAGCATCTTCGTGTCTGCGTGCCACGGAGGGGGACTCAGAAGGGCACAAGGGCATATTTACAGCTTCTGCCTGACTAGCCTCTGTGCCCTGACCGACCCACGCCTCACCGCACAGAGACACCAGAATGCTTTCAAGGGCATGCCCCACTAATGGACCCATGAGAGGGCTTCATCTGGCCTGCACATACACACACACACACACTTGTGTCCTCTCTTTCTCTCTCCTACACACAGACATGGCACATAACTCACGCTCTTACTCACAGTCATTGTCTTACATTTAAAAATGAAATTTCACTCTTACCCGGTCCTTCTTCTTACAGTCTCACGCCACACTCGAAGACCAAACCTGTTCCAGTCAGCACCATCTCTAACCACTCTCTCTCTCTGCCTGTAGGACAGTGACATCCAGAAAAAGATAGACCATGAGATCCGGATGCGTGACGGGGCCTGTAAGCTGCTGGCTGCCTGCTCCCAGAGAGACCAGGCCCTGGAGGCAGCCAAGAGCCTGCTCACCTGCAACACCCGCATCATGGCCTACATGTCAGAGCTGCAGAGGATGAAGGAGGCCCAGGTCATGCAGAGGGTCGCACAAAGGTCAGATGGCAAAAGGCAAGGGGCAAGGGAGCTAGGTATTGGGCTGGGTAGGAACTGAGGAACTTACGTTAGGAACTTATCGCCGCGTAAATGCAACTATCCCCATAGGGTGAATGTCTTAATATGGTCTGGGTTGGCAATCGGGTAGGGTTTACAATTAAAATGTCCATTGTTGTCACCCCCCTATTTCTGTCTCTCCTAGGTCATCAGACGCAGGGCCCATGGACGACAGACTACCCTGTAAGGGAAAGGTGGCCATCTCAGGTAGGCCCCGGTGATGTGCATGCGTGTGTGTACATATGTGAAAGAGAGAGATATTATGCGACAGACTGCCAGAGAGAGACCAGGTCCCCATGTCTACCCAATAGCTGAGCTCCATGTAGTCCAGTTCATCAGCCTCAGGCCCTGATACCCTGCCTCCTCCTCCCATATTACGCCATGTGTCATTTCTTCATTATTGGCCGTGTCCATGGCGACATGTAGACGCTGTCCGTCATGCGAACATCCAATGAGGACCCCCCCCCCCCCCCCCCTTGGGATATGGAGGGGAGGAGGGTATTGGGGGGTGGAATTCAGGGGGGGTAAGGGTGGGATAGGGGGTGAGGGTGAAAGGGGGGTAGAATTAGGGAGGACTAGGTTGGGGGTGAGGGGGAGAGAATGAGGGGGTGAGGATGAGGGGGGAATGGGGGGTTTCAGTGAAAGAGGTAATTAAAGGATTATGATGAACTGCTCTGGCTCAGTGGGAGGACAAGAGGACAGGGGGGGCTGTCTGTCTATCTGTGTGTCTGGGACTGCTCACAGCTGGAGGGCACACACAGAGGTTGTGATGTATCATTGATTGACTAAGTAGACAGGAAGCCATTCAGCTAGTGGCTCAGCACAAAGGCATACACAAATGCATCAAACACAAGCACACACAGACACACAGGTAGGCACACACACATAGATCACACACCGAGTATGACAGTGACTGCCTGGTGGGGTCTTCTACCTCTCGACCTGAGTGTGTGTGTGTGTGTGTGTGTGTGTGTGTGTGTGTGTGTGTGTGTGTGTGTGTGTGTGTGTGTGTGTGTACGTGCATGTACTTACCTGCGTGGGTGTGTGTGTGTGTGTGTGTACGTGTACGTATATGTTACATTTGGCGGATTTCACTCATCTGACTGACTGTCCTTTGCCATTGCAGACCTGCGGATCCCACTCATGTGGAAAGACACCGAGTACTTCAAGAACAAAGGAGGTGAGGAGTCAGTGTGGTAGCACTGGTGTGAATCAAATCCTGTGATATTATCCATCGCTCGAGTTTATGATGCGACTCGTCTGAGTGAAGCGAAGTTAATCAAATTGAATTTGGGTAAAGGGGTGTGAAATCAGGTGCACATAACTATGCCGACCTGGGCCCATACCCACAAAGCCTCTCAGAGTATGTGTTAGGGCTGGGACGATACCAGTATCGCAATATTTTTTTCCATGGCATAAATGAAAACACGAAGCAGATCTAACTCTTTGGTCCTTTAAAAACCTGCTTTATGTCAACTATTGTGTGCTATAGCTTACAAAATAAATAAATAAATGTGACTCTGTATGACAACATAATGATGTTTGTTTCCAACATTAGGACTGTTTTCCTAAAGAAGTTAAATCCACTTCGTGTTTTGTTTCCTTGCCACGGTACGAACAAGTATCGCGGTACTGGTATCGTCCCGGCCCTAATAGGAGTGCTGATCTAGGATCAGTTTCGCCTTTTACATCATAATGATTAACGTTGTATGGAACTGATCCAAGACCAAAAACTCTAAAGTATAAGAACTGAAGTAATGAACATGTAAGCATAACAGTTCTGCTCTTCTAAAAGGACTTGTAGATCTTAAGCACTATACAGCTATTGAAACAATGCAGCTCATTGACAAGCAGACATTCCTACAGTAAGTAAAGACAGCCCTTTTCTGTTGTCTTTGGCTGTGCTACTGCAGCTTTGGTATGGTTTATGTTGACTGCTACATGTAAGGGTCAATGTACACCACCTTATAGTAAAAAAGAACACCCAAATCCTAAGTAAGGTCTGCCCCTCCCCGACAACTGGAATGAATTCATCTGCATGACCTAATAGACCAATACGCATATAAATGAACTCCAGGAGGGACAGGTAGTAGGAGAGTCTAGGTGAAGTTTAATGAGGCAATTAGCCAAGGTCGTTAAGTGCAGTGGGAAGATAACGGAGCCCAAGAGGGCAAGGACACTCGCACACATACTCACGCACAGGCACACACTCTACAGTCGTGGTCAAAAGTTTTGATAATGACACAAATACTAATTTTCACAAAGTCTGCTGCCTCAGTTTTGATGATGGCAATTTGCATATACTCCAGAATGTCATGAAGAGTGAAAAGTTCCTCTTTGCCATGAAAATGAACTTAATCCCCAAAAAAGATTTCCACTGCATTTCAGCCCTGCCACAAAAGGACCAGCTGCCAACATGTCAGTGATTCTCTCGTTAACACAGGTGAGAGTGTTGACGAGGACAAGGTTGGAGATCACTCTATCATGCTGATTGAGTTAGAATAACAGAGTGGAAGCTTTAAAAGGAGGGTGGTGCTTGAAATCATTGTTCTTCCTCTGTTAACCATGGTTACCTGCAAGGAAACACGTGCCGTCATCATTGCTTTGCACAAAAAGGGCTTCACAGGCAAGGATATTGCTGCTGGTAAGATTGCACCTAAATCAACCATTTATCGGATCATCAAGAACTTCAACGGAGAGAGGTTCAATTGTTGTGAAGAAGGCGTCAGGGTGCCCAAGAAAGTCCAGCAAGCGCCAGGACCGTCTCCTAAAGTTGATTCAGCTGCGGGATCAGGGCACCACCAGTGCAGAGCTTGCTCAGGAATGGCAGCAGGCAGGTGTGAGTGCATCTGCACGCACAGTGAGGCGAAGACTTTTGGAGGATGGCCTGGTGTCAAGAAGGGCAGCAAAGAAGCCACTTCTCTCTAGGAAAAACATCAGGGACAGACTGATATTCTGCAAAAGGTACAGGGATTGGACTGCTGAGGACTGGGGTAAAGTCATTTTCTCTGATGAATCCCCTTTCTGATTGTTTGGGGCATCTGGAAAACACCTTGTCCGGAGAAGACAAGGTGAGTGCTACAATCAGTCTTGTGTCATGCCAACAGTAAAGCATCCTGACACCATTCATGTGTGGGGTTGCTTCTCAGCCAAGGGAGTAGGCTCACTCACAATTTTGCCTAAGAACACAGCCATGAATAAAGAATGGTACCAACACATCCTCCGAAAGCAACTTCTCCCAACCATCCAAGAACAGTTTGGTGACGACCAATGCCTTTTCCAGCATGATGGAGCACCTTGCCATAAGGCAAAAGTGATAACTAAGTGGCTCGGGGAACAAAACATAGACAGTTTGGGTCCATGGCCAGGAAACTCCCCAGACCTTAATCCCATTGAGAACTTGTGGTCGATCCTCAAGAGGCGGGTGGACAAACAAAAACCCTCCAAGCATTGATTATGCAAGAATGGGCTGCCATCAGTCAGGATGTGGCCCAGAAGTTAATTGACAGCATGCCAGGGCGGATTGCAGAGGTCATGAAAAAGAAGGGTCAACACTGCAAATATTGACTCTTTGCATAAACTTAATGTAATTGTCAATAAAAGCCTTTGACACTTATGGAATGCTTGTAATTATACTTCAGTATACCATAGTAACATCTGACAAAAATATCTCATAACACTGAAACAGCGAACTTTGTGGAGACCAATACTTGTCATTCTCAAAACGTTTGACCACGACTGTACACTCATGCACACACTCACACATACTCTCTCACTATGTCTCTCTCTCTCTCCCTCAGAGCTGCATCGGTGTGCAGTGTTCTGTCTGCTCCAGGTGGGAGGGGAGATTCACGACACAGACATGGTGATGGTGGACCGAACACTCACCGACATCTGCTTTGACAACACCATCGTCTTGTACGTCTTCTCTTTCGGTTGGCTTGTGTTGTCTTATGCTGCGTTTACACAGGCTGCCCAATTCTGAACTTTTGCCCAATTATTGGCAAAAGAGCTGATCTGATTGGTCAAAAGACCAATTAGTGGAAAAATATCAGAATTCGGCTTCCTGTGTAAACGCAGCCTTACTGTCTTATCTTTCCCATGGTAAGTGTTTGGTGTTTATAAGTGCGTGTTTGTTTAAGGTCATGCTTGTACGGAGATACATGTATACAGTTTCAAATCATGTATCAGTACCTGATTCTGTATATACAGTGCATTCAGAAAGTATTCAGACCCCTTGACCTTTTCCACATTTTGTTACGTTAAAGCCTTATTCTAAAATTGATTCAAACGTTTTTTTCCCATCATCAATCTACACACAGTACCCCATAATGTCAAAACAAAAAATTGAAATATCACATTTACATAAGTATTCAGACCCTTTAATCAGTACTTTGTTGAAGCACCTTTGGCAGCGATTACAGCATTGAGTCTTCTTGGGTGTGACGCTACAAGCTTGGCACACCTTTATTTGGGGAGTTTCTCCCATTTTTCTCTGCAGATCCTCTCAAACTCTGTCAGGTTGGATGGGGAGCGTCACTGCACAGATATTTTCAGGTCTCTCCAGAGATGTTCGATCGAGTTCAAGTCCGGGCTCTGGCTGGGCAACTCAAGGACATTCAGATACTTGTCCCGAAGTCACTCCTGCATTGTCTTGGCTGTGTGCTTAGGGTCATTGTCCTGTTGGAAGGTGAGTCTTCGCCCCAGTCTGAGGTCCTGAGCGCTCTGGAGCAGGTTTTCATCAAGGACCTCTCTTTACTTTGCTCCATTCATCTTTCCCTCAATCCTGACTAGTCTCCCAGTCCCTGCCACTGAAAAACATCCCCACAGCATGATGCTGCCACCACCATGCTTCACAGTAGGGATGGTGCCAGGTTTCCTCCAGATGTGACGCTTGGCATTCAGGCCAAAGAGTTCAATCTTGGTTTCATCAGACCAGAGAATCTTGTTTCTCATGGTCTGAGAGTCTTTAGGTGCCTTTTGGCAAACTCCAAGTGGGCTGTCATGTGCCTTTTACTGAGGAGTGGCTTCCATCTGGCCACTCTACCGTAAAGGCCTGATTGGTTGAGTGCTACAGAAATCTTTTAGTACCCTTCCCCAGATCTGTGCCTCAACACAATCCTGTCTCGGAGCGCTACAGACAATTCCTTCGACCTCATGGCTTGGTTTTTACTCTGACATGCACTGTCAACTGTGGGACCTTATATAGACAGGTGTTTGCTTTTCCAAATCATGTCCAATCAATTGAATTTACCACAGGTGGACTGCAATCAAGTTATAGAAACATCTCAAGGATGATCAATGGAAACAGGATGCGCCTGAGCTCAATTTCGAGACTCATAGCAAAGGGTCTGAATACTTATGTAAATAAGGTATTTCTATTTTTAATACATTTGCTACAATTTCTAAAAACCTGTTTTTGCTTTGTCCTTATGGGGTATTGTGTGTAGATTGATGAGGAAAAACATTAATTTAATCAATTTTAGAATAAGGCTGTAACGTAACAAAATGAGGAAAAAGTCAAGTGGTCTGAATACTTTCCAAAGGCACTTTATAAGTATGTGTTTGCTGTGCGTGCCCGTGCGTTCCTTTTTCCTTTTCAATGCATGTGTAACAGTGTATCTCTGTGTGTTTCTTTGGCTGTGTATAGTAGCGAGGCCAGCCCTGGCTTCGAGCTGCGAGTTGAGCTGTACAGCTGCTGTTCGGAGGAGGACTACTCGGCAGGGAGCACGTCCAGGAAACTAGCCAGCAAACTGAGCAGCTCTCTGGGCCGCTCGGCAGGAAAAAAGCTCCGTGTTGCCATGGACCCTGGAGCCTGCAGCCCCACCAGCAATGGAGGGGGAGCCACACTACTGCTACCTGTACCTACAGTGGCGTAAGTGGGTTTTGTTGTATACACGTCAATGCTCACACACTACAATAGCTAGATATTCACACACACACACACTGATATGCATTTCCATGCATACACAGAGGCACAATTCTGATATTTTGCCCAATTAGAACAATTAGTGGTAAAATAATCAGCCAAAAACACCCACACAAAGTCACTGGGGGACACACAGAGACACGTGTGCATTTATCCCACAGTCACACAGCTCACCAATGTCTCTGTTCTGTCCACAGGGGACCTAAGTACCACCTCCTGGCCCACACCTCCCTGTCACTGTCACATGTCCAGGACAGCTTCCGCACTCACGACCTCAGCATCTCAGGCAACGGTAGGTCACAGTCTGGATGTGGTTTATCCATCTACAGTACTCATGGGCGATTTTGCTTTCAATCTCTTTATTTCTTTCCCACTGTGTCAGTCTCTCTGTCTCTGTGTCTCTCTCTCTCTCTCCCTCCCTCCCTCTCTCCCAGCAGGTATCTAGCTGACAGACAGCCAGTCAGAGTCAAGGTCATAGTAGTAAAGCACTCTCTAGCAGGGTCAGTGCTGTGTAAAACTAATGATGAGGGCTACAGGGGACTAGACACCCTGACATGTGCTGCTGCTTTATTCGTTGCCCCTTACGGCTGTAATAAAGTTTGATGGGCACTTCACTGTTGTTCACAGCTCTCCCTGCAGCTGTGAGACTTTTATTCCCTGCTATTCCTGGTGGTTTGTTTGTGTGTGTGTGTGTGTGTGTGTGTGTGCGCGTGCGGTACATGTTCATTGTATTTAGTTTCTCAACCCTCATTCATCCCTTTCTTTCTCCATCCATCCCCCTCTCTTTCTCTCCCTGCAGAGGAGTGTCCGTACTGGGTGCCTCTCTACGGCAGCATGTGTTGTCGTCTGGCTGCTCAGCCTCACTGTATGACCCAGCAGATGATGAGCGGCTGCTTGAAGGTCAAGGTGAGTGTCTGTGTGTGTGCACGTGAATTTGCATGTGTGTGTTTGGTAGGATAGCAAGGTATGTGCGCAGGGCTCTAAAGTGCGACAAAATATTTTGCTGTGCAACCCCCATTAAATCCAATCTACTGTATATATTTTTTGATAATAATTGTTATAATGATAATGTTTCGCATTACCGTTGTTTCCCGAGTGCAGATTCGTTAGCGTCGTGCTTGCACCATTACTGCTTGTTTCTAGTCCAAACGGTTCAAAAGATCTGTCCCATATTACTGGCGCAACGGTTTTTTCTTCCTGTCAAGGATTGGGGGCCTGCATTTTACTTTCTAAAACCGTTCTGAAACTATTCGGGGGTCGTTAACCATTTGTTTTACACCTTTTTCAGTCATGTTTGTTTCCTCATTAGCTAGCTAGCTAACAACCTGGTAACTTTACCAGTATATTCAAACATTTGGGGGCACAGAAAGAAAGGAAAAGGGATATCTTCCTCAGGAGATCAATGATCATAGCAATTAATGAATGACAGATCTCTTGCATGTCCTCATCACAAACTTGACACTCTTAAAGAGACAGTGGAAAATGTTCAATGTAATGCATTGCGATAGGAAAATAGTCATTTTACATAATGTAGAAATCTAATGTTCCACAAATGACTTTTTAATTTAAATGACAGGTAATTGTATCAACATTTTAGCTTTTTATAATAAACAAATGTATTTGCAGGGTTGCATATTAGTTTCTAGGGCGCAACGTGCTTCAGAAGTAGCTAGAATACGTATAGGCTATATCTCTAGCTTTTTTTACGTTGGGAGCACCAGTGCTACCAATGATAAATGTTCATTTAGAGCCCTGCCATGTGCGTGAGCACAGGAAGTTGGAGCTGAATTATTATTTTCCTCTTTTTGTCTTTCATTCCTTTTCTCTCTCTCTCTCTCTCTCTCTCTCTCTCTCTCTCTCTCTCTCTCTCTCTCTCTCTCTCTCTCTCTCTCTCTCTCTCTCTCTGTCTCTGTCTCTGTCTCTGTCTCTGTCTCTGTCTCTGTCTCTGTCTCTGTCTCTGTCTCTGTCTCTGTGTCTGTCTCTGTCTGTCTGTGTGTAATTAGCTTCTCTGTCTCTCAAAGCAGTTGGGAGGTGACCCTCAGAGTTGGACCAATGTCTACGGCGTCCTTAAAGGGACAAACCTTTTCTGTTACCACCGGCAAGAGGATATGGAGGCTAACGTCGAGCCAGCCTTTACCATTGCCATCAACAAAGTCAGTTTATGAAAAAAAGAACTTTACCACATACACACACTCTCAACATGAAACAAAAAAGCATGCTAGCTACACTACACATATAGGGATTATCTGATCTTGTAATGCCACCTCTCTTATTATTTGTGATGTCTTCTTATAGGGGGTATCTGCAGTTCAAATATCAAAGCGGATATATTCTTCAAGAATCAATCGGTGTATATACAGTATAATTATTTAAACGTCCATAAAAGGATGTACCAATTGCAGATTGGCCCTTTTAAAGGTGAGACGCTAACGTCATATACAAGCTAGGGCTGGGTGATATGGCCTAAAAATTATCTCTATTTTTTCAAACATATGGGCGATTCACTATATATATCTCAATTTTTTTTAAACATGTTTTCTCTAAATAAGCTTTGTTGTACAATTAAAGGTAAAATAAACTGCATTTCCAAACAGTCAGCAATAATCTCATGAATTCAGGGCTTGTGAAATTATACCTAGGCTAACTAGAAGCCTTCCACAACCATAAGACCCACTAATAATTGTATTATTTCATCAAAATAGTTTAACCTGCTTTTTTGCAATAATCACTGATCTGGCTTTCAAGTTTGTCTATGAAATCCCCTTTTGTTACACATTTGACCAGAACCATGCATAATGCACATTCACTTCTTGTAGCAGGCATTATAGAAAATGTACACAGGTCTCATATAACAATCTCTCAATCACAAGCCCACATGCTAGTGAGTAGCCAGCTAATCTTTATATTTAAAGCCAACTTGGATCTATTTGCTAGCTAACAAGGCAGAAGAGATGAATTGTAATGAACTCACCCTTCTGTCAGTCTCCAACTGTTTGAACAGCATGCTAGACTGTCCACTTTGTTCAGATGTTGAAATCAAGTGGCCTGCCTTATTTCTCCGAATAAGAATGAGTTTCCAATTCCTTATGTAATTGTGTGTTATGCTTATTGCTAATTTATAAAACACAGACTAGACTGCTAGTATAACAGTCTTTGTCTAAAATGCTGCTAGCGGTACCACAATGCCGCGCGCGACAAACTGAGCATTCATTTTCCAGAATTAATGTTCATTGATACTCCCGTTTTAGTAGTCTGCTCTGCGTGCAATTTGAGCAGTTGAGACATAAAAAGGGCATTGTTAGGAAGGTTAACTTCTCCTCTATTACAGTAAAATAATGTCTCAATATGTTTCGTTGTCCATATGACCGATTCTGTTGGACCAAACCTCAAATGCCAATAGCGAGTTGAAACTGCTTGTCAGAGAGGAAGAAGTGATCTCTCATATTTGTTGTGTGAGTGGCAGGGGGAGGGGCTTGGTGTGTGTGTGTGTGTGTGTGTGTAAACAGAGAGAAAGAGGAGAAGTGAGAGGTTTCACTCTCGCCAACATCTGTCCAAAATTAGACCAATACGTTTCAATGGGCTTATTTTGGAACTAAGCTTGTCGCCTACCTTCGCGCCTTTGGGACAATGACTTCCATTGTTCGGGCAGAGACATAAGCATCTCGTCATTATATACAGACCTCTGGTGTAAATGGGAAGGTGCACACAGCACAGAAGGAGCAAAGGAGACAAGACCAAAAATACAACATGAGAACAAGAGGACATACAGTGCATTCGGAAAGTATTCAGTCCCCTTGACTTTTCCCACATTTTGTTACGTTCCAGCCTTTTTTCCCCCTCCTCATCAATCTACACACAATACCCCATAATGACAAAGCAAAAACAGGTTTTTAGAAATGTTTGCAAATTTATGAGAAAAAAAAAACGTAAATATTACATTTGCATAAGTATTCAGACCCTTTATTCAGTACTTTGTTGAAGCACCTTTGGCAGCGATTACAGCCTCGAGTCTTCTTGGGTATGACACTACAAGCTTGGCACACCTGTATTTGGGGAGTTTCTTCCATTCTTCTCTGCAGATCCTCTCAAGCTCTGTCAGGTTGGATGGGGAGCGTCGCTGCACAGCTATTTCCAGGTCTCTCCAGAGATGTTCGATCGAGTTCAAGTCTGGGCTCTGGCTGGGCAACTCAAGGACATTCAAAGACTTCTCCCGAAGCCACTCCTGCATTGTCTTGGCTGTGTGCTTAGGGTCGTTGTCCTGTTGGAAGGTGAACCTTCGTCCCCAGTCTGAGGTCCTGAGCGCTCTGGAGCAGGTTTTCATCAAGGATCTCTCTGTACTTTGCTCCATTCATCTTTCCCTCGATCCTGACTAGTCTCCCAGTCCCTGCCACTGAAAAACTTCCTCACAGCATGATGCTGCCACCACCATGCTTCACAATAGGGATGGTGCCAGGTTTCCTCCACATATGACGCTTGGCATTCAGGCCGAAGAGTTCAATCTTGGTTTCATCAGACCAGAGAATCTTGTTTCTCCTGGTCTGAGAGTCCTTTAGGTGCCTTTTGGCAAACTCCAAGCGGGCTGTTATGTGCCTTTTTAGTGAGGAGTGGCTTCCGTCTGGCCATTACCATAAAGGCCTGATTGGTGGAGTGCTGCAGAGATGGTTGTCCTTCTGGAAGGTTTTCCCATCTCCATAGAGTCACCTCCCTGACCAAGGCCCTTCTCCCCCGATTGCTCAGTTTGGCCGGGCGGCCAGCTCTAGGAAGAGTCTTGGTGGTTCCAAACTTCTTCCATTTACCTTCAGTGCTGCAGAAATGTTTTGGTACCCTTCCCCAGATATGTGCCTCGACACAATCCTGTCTCGCTCTATGGACCATTCCTTCGACCTCATGGCTTGGTTTTTGCTCTGACATGCACTGTCAACTGTGGAACCTTATATAGACAGGTGTGTGCCTTTCCAAATTATGTCCAATCAATTGAATGTACCACAGGTGGACTCCAATCAAGTTGTAGAAACATCTCAAGGATGATCAATGGAAACAGGATGCACCTGAGCTGAATTTCGAGTCTCATAGCAAAGGGTCTGAATACTTATGTAAATAAGGTATATCTGTTTTTTATTTGTAATACATATTAATTTGTTTTTTTTTAAAACAACTGTTTTTGCTTTGTCGTTATGGGGTATTGTGTGGAGATTGCAGAGGATTTTATTTTATTTAATCAATTTTAGAATAAAGCTGTAACGTAACAAAATGTGGAAAAAGTGTAGGGGTCTGAATACTTTCTGAATGCACTATAAATGCTCCATAAAAAAAAAAAATCTTGTTTCTTGCGATACAGGCATTTGGAATGTCGCGCTAAAACATACATTATAATTAATCAAATTAATTTAATATATCTCCCAGTCCTAATACAAGCAGACAGTCTCTCATAAGAGAGGACTTCAAGGACAGAACTTCTTCCTCTCGTTTCAATCAGACATTCATCCTTGTTGATCCCTGTGGGCCTTATTCTTTCTGCTGTCGCTCATTGAGTCGTGGTGACCCTTGACCCACAGCACAAAGGCCTGGTTTAGCTTCAGGCAGAGACCGTTAAGTCAGCCAACTCTGTGGGATCATGCATTAGTCAGCTGCTCTGACTGCTTTGCTCTCAGGAACAAGGTGAGCCCAGAGTGAGGCTGAACAGGGCGCTGCTACCATCTACTGGTGGCGATGAGGATACACATTGCCGTACAGTCATTATGGTGTGTCCCAATAATATTACTTTTCTCCTGAAATGTACCCTCCTTCACTACTTCCCAAAGCATTGGATTGGAGGAGGCATTGGCTATAGGGCATTTCCACCTCTTATACTAATCATTTCCTTTCAAATCAGTGAAGGGTAGTGAACAAGTGCACACTGGGAGGACGGAGAGATAATTGGGACGTAGGTGATAACTGGGACATATTAATGCTTGAGGCTGACTCTACCGGACTTGACTATGTCAGTGACTGCTCTTTGTGTCAGTAAGTGCATTCACAAACTGGGTGGACAGATGTTAAAAGCTTAATTTTATGCTTAAATGCTTATTTTGGGGTGGGTATTGAAACATTTGGTCAAATTCAACATCAGTAGCTTATTGTGTATCTATGTTTCTGTGTGTTAGGAGACGAGAATACGTGCGTCAGAGAAGGACCCCCACATTAAGGCCCAGAGCATCTGCATCAGTAACCAGTACGGGGGAGAGGAGGTGACACATACACTCTCGGCAGACAGTCGCGAAGAGACACAGCGTTGGATGGAAGCCTTCTGGCAACAGTTCTATGACATGAGTAATTAAAAATAATAATAATTACTTATTTTTAATAATAATCCTTTTTAAATTATTTAATAATATAAACTATTAATAATAATAATACATCTGTATTTTTTACATGAGTAAGTAGGTTCTGATCACATGATTATGGCCCTAGGTTCTTCATTGGTGAGGTCAGGAGGTAAGAAAAAACTCCTGATCCTCCTGGCCTTAGACATGATACACACTTTACACTCTAGGTCCTTATATGCTCTTGTTCATGTGCTCATTGGCTCCTGATGTGTTGTCAGTGGTTTTCTCAGCTCTTGATTGGATGTTTGAAGGTGATTGACGGCTTCCTTCTTACCTGCAGGCCAATGGAAGCAGTGCTGTGACGACTTGATGAAGATTGAGCTGCCATCACCCCGGAAACCAGCCCTTGTCACGTCGAAACAGGGTTCTCTTTACCACGAAATGGGTAAGACAGCAACCCAAATGGATCCAGAGACTGTTACTATATTGTCCAAAATACGTTTACATGATTCAGTAAGACATTTTTGACACTTGAGGGTCTCTTTTTGCTTTTATTCAATTGTATTAAATCTAGAACATACAGTAGGGTAACATAATATTTCGTATAGGTTTAGGTTCGCGTAAATAATAGGTTAATAGGTTTACAAAAAAAAACAAATAAAACAATGAACGATATAACCAGATGATGACAGTCCCCTTTCCTTAACTGCATGTTGTGTTTCTGACTAGTTGTTCTAACAGTGGTGTGGTCCTTGAGCTCTCCATCAGACTCTACTCTGAGCTACCTGCTGCCTCACTAGCACACCAACCAACCTCTCTGTACTTTACTATGGATGGAAGTGTTCCTTTCTCTGACATGCTGCTGACTCACTTTCTTTCTCTCTTCCCCTCTTCCTTTCTCCCTCTCCTTGTGTGTCTTTACATTTTTGGCTATCACTGTCCCATGTCCCCTCCCTGCCACTCTCCCTTGTTCCTGTGATGAAATTACACCCCCCCCCCCCTTTTTTTCCCACCAATATCATTATTTATCCTCCATCATTGTTAATTGTACACTCCAATCGAATGCTAATCTTCATATATTCAAAATTAACATATTTTTACCTTGTCATGCACATCATTTCATTCCCCAAATGATATATCGCCATTATATTTTACTGCCCGTCAATGTACATAATACCTGCCCACCACCCCATGGGTTGCCCCCCTCCCCATGGATCCTAGCCCCCCTCACCTCCCCCTCTTGTGAGGGTCTCTTGCTGCAGGATAACGCTGTGTCTGCTGAGATTCGTGCTCTGCTCTCCTCCTATTACAACGACAGGTGAAGTACCAGTGGGGTCCACTCCCCCCCCTGTACTGGGCTCTCCTACCTACTGAGAAGTGTTGAAGCTGACATCCCTCCTCAACTACCACCACCAAGTCTAGGCCTACCCTTCTCTAAACTGTACTCAACTGTCTCAACTTTATTAGCATAGTCTGTCCTTCCACAGTAGAATAATGACTTTCCTCTGCTCCTCCTAGTTATTGACACCTCTGATGACATCAGCACGGTGACGGACATCCTGACACGGCGGATGCAGGAGCTGGAGCTGAGGAGCCAGCTGGGGACCTCTCCTCCCTGGATGTCCCTGTTCGAGGATTCTCCTGGTGGCACCCGCACCCCTCGGCTGGCCCGCCACAGCCCCCGCTCCCCCCACCGCCTCCCCCACAGCCCACTGAGCCCCCTGCGCTGCCCTTGGCCCGGCCTGCTCTCCTCAGATGCCAGCCTGACCTCGGACAGCGACAGCCCCTGCAGCACCAGCCCCTGCTTCCGCCACCACGGCTGGGCCGAACCCCTCCCCCTCTCCTCCCCCTCCTCCCACTTCCGCCCCCGCACCCTCTCCCTGGACGCCAAGCTCAGCACTCTCAGGGGAAGGGGGTATGTGGGGGTGTTACAGTGCTCCTGTCAGCCCCCTTCCTCCTCCTCCCTCGCCCCCATCCCGGACCAATGCGTCCCCCAGGCCACCCTGTCCTGCTCCAGCTCCACCTCCAGTAACGGCTCCAGCGAGGGCAGCCACAGCCCTTCCTCATTGGATGGTACCCCTTTCTCACGCCCCTCCTCAGCCCGCCGGAGCCTCAGGAACCTGAGAGCCAAACTGGACCCCCGAAATTGGCTCCAGAGCCAGGTATAACCCACCTCAGACCCCCACTCATCTAAACCGCCTCCAGAGCCTGGGATAATCCACCTCAGACCCCCAGATCATCCAAAGTCCTGGTAAGAAGTGGCAGGAAGGAAGCCTGTCCCAGTCCCTCAGTTGAGAGAGCCCTGGTATTAACTGGAATGACTTTAGACTAAGGACAGGAGACATTCTGCATCCAGGTCTTCACTGGGCTGTGTGAGTGTCAGTGGTCCACAGAACATGGGAGTCTTCTGCTTGCCTTTCTAATGGTAATGCTGGTTAGGAAATTGAAGAGAAAATGTTTTTTGTTGATATACACGCAATATCTCTAGGCTATGCGCATTTGAAATCTCCAACTGAAAAGGGCAGCATCTGTCAGTCAAAGACTAGAGCTTCCTCGTCAGTCATCCAAGCCATACACCCCTCAATAGGAACATGATTTCATAGCACCGTGTTAGTTCAGCTGCAGTATTTACTTACTGTATGTGCTGTATTTGGGTTTGCAGTGTTTGGGCAGGGCAGTGAGCATGTGGCCAAGTGAATTGTCAGTGTATGGGAATGTTTAGTGTACTCATTTGAAATGTTGAAGTGTCTATATGTGGTCATGGGGTTGTTGTTGTTGTTGTTGTTGTTGTTGTTGTTACCTGTACCACAAAGGCTCACTGATTTATCCAAATGGCTAGACCCATCACCTGTAATATGAATTCATGCCTAGAAGGAACAAGTATACTTATGCACCGATTTGCTTATTGCAAGTCAAAGAATGCGTTGCTGGAGATCTTAACTGCTCAGAAGGTGAATGAATTGAAAGCTCAACTTAATGCAACAGTTCTCCTATTAATTTACTGTACTACTTGTTACTACTGTGATAACATCAGGGTCACATCGAGCTTCTGCAAGGTTCCTACAACCTCCCCTGTATTCATTAACACATCGTAGGCCAACTACACACCAACCAATATTTATGTAATTATAATGAATTGATGTAAGCCAAAGGTAATGTACTACATAAACATGAGAACCCATATTAACTCGTGTTACACTGCCTCATTGCAGTATTGCATGCAAATGTACTGACTTTGAAATCCGGGCCGGCCCCTACAGTTAAGTTGTAGGCCTGGATGGTTTTGGAATGGAGAGGCATAGTCTGTGGATGTCCTTGTCAATCTTAAAATGCCCCCACTAGCAGGCAAGGATTTCCTCACAACGATACTCTGTTGATGAAACCAATACTCTACATGGAGAACAGTGTTGCGAGGTGGTTTAAACCCCATGCTACAGCTCTTCTCAGGTCCCATTGAAATTGTCTATTCAAGTGTATTTCAATGTCATCCAGTTAGGTTGGCAAATGTTATCTATTTGAGAACATAGAACCTGGGAATGCACATACATGGGTGAAGAGTTTAGGAATCCCATCTCTGACCTCGTTGATTTATAGCGTAGATTGTGGTACAGTCATAACCTTATGTCCTGCAAGCCAGTCCCAGAATTTTGCTGCAATAAAATATATATATATATATAACGTCACAATCGATTATGCAAGTAGGCAATACAGGAACTATTGATCTATAGCAAATATTGTGTTTAGCTTTTTCTTAAGATAGATAGTGCAGTCTTTTACCTGATAAGAAATGCAAAGCAGGTGATTGTAGTAGTTGTTAAATGATGATAAGGTGGGCAGGGGTAGGTGTGGTTGGCCCCCCTGGTCTATGCAGTGAAGCCCTCCATGTTTCTGTGTTTAAAGGACTGTAGGCTATGACATGTTACTGTGTTCCAAGGGCTCACAGCTGGCTCACTCAGTTTTCCTCATTAAAACAACTGTAAATGCTTCAAAGTGGCATTTGTTACTGTAAAGTTTTTTGTAAGTTAACAAAACACTTCTTTCTCCTTTCTTTTTGTTAAAATATATTTAACATGATTGATTTTGTTATAAATACAGCTATATTTATATATTATTTTAACAGATGATTTCAGATCTATAACTGTGTCCGGTAGATAACGTTGAATGTTAACCATGCAAGAGTGTCCTGTGTTGTTTAAATATGTAACATATCGATAATAAATGATTTATCAATTTAGAACAGACATTGTTTTTCTTCTGTCATGTCTGTCTCATTTTAGTGGAAAGGATCCCCAGTATAATATGATATGTAGAGGAAAAAATCTATTAGCTAACTATTGAGCAGGGCTGTTCAATTCTGGTCCTGGATGGTTGAAACACTTCTGGTTTTTGTTTCTACCTGGTAGTTTATTGAACTCACCTGGTGTCCCAGGTCTGTATCAGTCCCTGATTATAATGAGTTTTGGCCCTCCAGGACCTACATTGAACAGCACTGCTCTAGAGCAAACATGCTTTTTGTCAATGTTGAACAGAAAGGCCTGCACACTGAATATGCTCCCAATTACCACTTTTATTGACAATGTTTCGATCCACAAGGATCTTTGTCAGGTCAAACGGACTGTGTGCTCGCATACTCAAATATATACACATTTCACCCCATATGACCATTAAGTACATGGGCCCGATTCTAACCCGAGTTAAGCGCGCGTAAATGGAACCTTATTCAATTTTTGTGCACTTTTCTATCTGCGTATTCTGACCTTTAACTTAAGCATGAGAATAGCATGTTATTCACCTGCTATTCGTTTGGGGTGGAGCTCGAATAAATGAAGGTGTGGCGGAGGTGTGTCTACAGATACACCATATTCTGACCTTAACTTAATTCCCTTATAATTCCATCACCTTTACGTGTGAGGAAACCATGAATAAGGTCTAGTGAACCTACCGGTTCCAAGTGGAAAAAGCATCTACTTTTTCCCCCGATAGAAATAACACCATTCTCCATGCACTGTAATTTACAACATGATAAGAGCTATTGATAAGAGCTAGGTAAATGAATAATCCGTTTGAATAAGGGAATTGTAAATATAAATTACACTTTTTTAAAGATATATTTTACCTTCTAATCGCTGGAGACAAATGTGAAACCAGTCATTTGGCAGCAAACTGAAGCATATCAACATATCCATTTTCCACAGCAAAGTTGATGAAATGCTGTGCCATTATGCAGAATTTAAATTGTACGGCCTTTTAACTTGCAGGGATGGGCACTACATTATAATTCAATTTCTTTCATTTACCTTAATTTGCTTCCTCTGTAAACGCCGTCATGGCCATGTGGTTGTTGCTGAGGATCATTAGTAACAGTTGATCATCTTTTTTTAAAGACGTAGGCTAATTAAATCGGTATGGAGCGGAGCACAGACCAAGCCGTAACAGTTTGAACCCGACGCATTGCGCAATACTTGGCTGTGTCATCACACAGTTCCATAGTTAGTGCAGGCAATAGACGAGGGTATAGCCTACTATTGTACACTATTCTCCCTATTATAATTCTATGTACACTAATCTTTCAACATTACCATGATTTAAATAACTGAATATGGCAATTTTCAGAATGAATCAAACCACTGTATTTTTGATTCATCAAATACGTTGCTCTCCAAACCTGTTTTTTTATGATTCATACATACTTTCCTAACCCTAAAGTTTGCCTAAATAATCTACAAGATCATAGTATTATTTGATTTACCAGTTGGTGTTGAAACTACAAATATGCATATATTTACACTGACAAAAAATATAAATGCAACATGCTACAATTTCAAAGATTTTATTGAGTTACAGTTCGTATAAGGAAATCAGTCAATTGAAATAAATTCATAAGACCCTAACCTATGGATTTCACATAACTGGGAATACAGATATGCATCTGTTGGTCCCAGATACCTTAAAAAAAAGGCAGGGGCGTGGATCAGAAAACCAGTCAGTATCTGGTGTGACCACCATTTACCTCATGCAGCACGAAAACACATCTCCTTCGCATAGAGTTGATCAGGCTGATGATTGTGGCAGGTGGAATGTTGTCCCTCTCCTCTTCAATGGCTGTGAGAAGTTGCTGGATATTGGCGGGAACTGGAACACGGTGTCATACACGTTGATCCAGAGCATCCTAAACATCCTCCATGGGTGACGTGTCTGGTGAGTATGCAGGCCATGGAAGAACTGGGACATTTTCATCTTCCAGGAATTGTGTACAGATCCTTGCGACATGGGGCCGTGCATTATCATGCTGAAACATGAGGTGATGGCGGCGGATGAATGGCCTCAGGATCTCGTCACAGCATCTCTGTGCTTTCAAACTGCCATTGATAAAATACAATTGTGTTCGTTGTCTGTAGTTTATGCCTGCCCATACCATAACCCCACCACCACCATGGGGGCACTCTATTCACAACGTTGACATCAGCAAACCGCTCGCCCACACAACGCCATACACGCTGTCTGCCATCTGCCCGGTTCAGTTGAAACCAGTGGCCATCGAATGTGAGCATTTGCCCACTGAAGTCAGTTACGACGCTGAATTGCAGTCAGGTCAAGAGAACGCAGATGAGCTTCCCTGAAATGATTTCTGATAGTTTGTGCAGAAATTATTTGGTTGGGCAAACCCGCAATTTCATCAGCTGTCCGGGTGGCTGGTCTCAGATGATCCCGCAGGTGAAGAAGCAGGATGTGGAGGTCCTAGGCTGGCATGGTTACACGTGGTCTGCGGTTGTGAGGCCGGTTGGACGTACTGCCAAATTCTCTAAAATGACGTTGGAGGTGGCTTATGGTAGAGAAATGAACATTAAATTATCTGGCAACATCTCTGGTGGACATTCCTGCAGTCAGCATGCCAATTGCACACTCCCTCAAAACCTGAAACATCTGTGGCATTGTGTTGTGTGACAAAACTGCACATTTTATTGTTCCCAGCACAAGATGCACCTGTGTAATGATCATGCTGTTTAATCTGCTTCTTGATATGCCACACGTGTGAGGTGGATGGATTATCTTGGCAAAGGAGAAATGCTCACTAACAGGGATGTAAACAATTTGTGCACAAGATTTGAGAGAAATAAGCTTTCTGTGCATATGGAAAATGTATGGGATCTTTTATTTCAGCTCATGTAAACATCGGACCAACACTTTACATGTTGCGTTTATATTTTTGTTCAGTCTAGATGGCTTTCTTTCATTGAGCCCTATTTTCTGAACCCGTTCTCTCTATGTATTCTAGTCTGTCGACAAAATTCTAATTAAAGGTACACCGTATCAAAAGGGATGGCTCAAGATAAATGTACTGAAAACCCTATTGAATTTGTTGGCCATCAAGTGGGAGGGTTTTCAGCGGTTGAATTACATTTATTCAGCGCAGGCAAGGGAACCACGCCTGCAAAGCATTTTACGCACCTTCATAAGGTAAGTCTGAATACCAACTACTGAGAAGTGCGTAGGAAAGGCGTGTGTAAGAAAGGCGTAATTTCCTATGTCGGAATCAGGCCCATGACGCACAGAGGGTGTGAATACATTTCAAAAGTAGCTTTACAAAAATCACTTTTATGCATAATCAGAATCAGAAATAACAGATGCCTTGATGTAGGCATCAAAGATGATATACATACAGTTGAAGTCGGAAGTTTACATACACTTAGGTTGGAGTCATTAAAAACTTGTTTTTCAACCACTCCACAAATGTATTGTTAACAAACTATAGTTTTGGCAAGTCGGTTAGGACATCTACTTTGTGCATGACACAAGTAATTTTTCCAACAATTGTTTACAGACAGATTATTTCACTGTATCACAATTCTAGTGGGTCAGAAGTTTACATACACTAAGTTGACTGTGCCTTTGAAAATTCCAGAAAATAATGTCATGGCTTTAGAAGCTTCTGATAGGCTAATTCGCATAATTTTAGTCAATTAGAGGTGTACCTGTGGATGTATTTCAAGGCCTACCTTCAAACTCAGTGCCTCTTTGCCTGACATCATGGGAAAATCAAAATAAATCAGCCAAGACCTCAGAAAAAAAATTGTAGACCTCCACAAATCTGGTTCATCCTTGGGAGCAATTTCCAAATGCCTGAAGGTACCACGTTCATCTGTACAAACAATAGTACGCAAGTATAAACACCATGGGACCACGCAGCCGTCATACCGCTCAGGAAGGAGACGCGTTCTGTCTCCTAGAAATTAACGTACTTTGATGCGAAAAGTGCAAATCAATCCCAGAACAACAGCAAAGGACCTTGTGAAGATGCTGGCCATAATGACCATCGTTATGTTTGGAGGAAAAAGGGGGATGCTTGCAAGCTGAAGAACACCATGCCAACCGTGAAGCACGGGGGTGGCAGCATCATGCTGTGGGGGTGCTTTGCTGCAGGAGGGACTGGTGCACTTCACAAAATAGATGGCATCATGAGGAAGGAAAATGATGTCGATATATTGAAGCAAAATCTCAAGACATCAGTCAGGAAGTTAAAGCTTGGTCGCAAATGGGTCTTCCAAATGGACAATGACCCCAAGCATACTTCCAAAGTTGTGGCAAAATGGCTTAAGGACAACAAAGTCAAGGTATTGGAGTGGCCATCACAAAGCCCTGACCTCAATCCTATAGAAAATGTGTGGGCAGAACTGAAAAAGCGTGTGCAAGCAAGGAGGCCTACAAACCTGACTCAGTTACACCAGCTCTGTCAGGAGGAATGGGCCAAAATTCACCCAACTTATTGTGGGAAGCTTGTGGAAGGCTACCCGAAACGTTTGACCCAAGTTAAACAATTTAAACGCAATGCTACCAAATACTAATTGTGTATGTAAACTTCTGACCCACTGGGAATGTGATGAAAGAAATAAAAGCTGAAATAAATCATTCTCTCTACTATTATTCTGACATTTCACATTCTTAAAATAAAGTGGTGATTCTAACTGACCTAAGACAGGGAATTTTTACTAGGATTAAATGTCAGGAATTGTGAAAAACTGAGTTTAAATGTATTTGGCTAAGGTGTATGTAAGCTTCCAACTTCAACTGTAAATACAAATGGGGCCGAGTTAGACACTGTCAGTTAAACTCTGTCAGTTGACCCAAAATGTATGCAGACGTAGTGCATGCCAACGTAGTGTTCTGTTTCATAGTTTAGGGGCTGAATTAATATTTGATCCATTTAAAGTTGAAAACTGCTGTAACGTATTTCAGCTATCCAGACTGAATGTACTGCAAGAGCCATTGGTGACCTAGTTATCACTGTCATTCTCTGCACACAGGATCCAAGGCTGCGTTTCGATTCTCCACCTGTCTCCCAAACTGTGCACTTCCAGTCATGAATGTAAAATAATTGGATTGGTGAAATAATTGGCTATAGGGATTTTCCACCATTGTTAAATCTATGATGTGGAGTGTGCAAGTACACAGTTTGGGAAAGGGAGGAGAATCGGTATTTGCAGCCAAACTATCACATTCATCTTTCAATGGGAATTTGTGCTGTTGAAAATCAGTCTTTTTTTTCTGTGTTGAAAGTAAAACAACACAATAACTGGAATGTCTCATTTCAAGAATGTGCTAACACTTTTATTCTATTGAGTGTGATGGATTATGCAGTGTTACAAAATATATAGTCTCGTCCACCAGCCACCTTTCTCTCTCTCTTAGCCTGGGGACGAGGTTACAAAGATATAGACGGGTCATGCTCTGTGTGTGTGTTCTCTCTCTCTCTCTCTCTCTCTCTCTCTCTCTCTCTCTCTCTCTCTCTCTCTCTCTCTCTCTCTCTCTCTCTCTCTCTCTCTCTCTCTCTCTCTCTCTCTCTCTCTCTCTCTCTCTCTCTCTCTCTCTCTCTCTCTCTCTCTCTCTCTCTCTCTCTCTCTCTCTCTCTCTCTCTCTCTCTCTCTCTCTCTCTCCCTCTCCCTCTCTCCTCTCCCTCTCCCTCTCCCTCTCCCTCTCCCTCTCTCTCTCTCTGAGGTCAGTAGGTGGTGTGCTGCCTGTCACCTTATTTCCCTTAAGGGATGTTACTCATCTCTGGTCCAATAGCCTTCTTAAGGTTTCATATTTGATTCAACTACTCAACTAACCATCAAGCTCTTGATTAGTTATACCAGCTGGCCTAAAACAAAAATGTGCAACAGTGGGTACTGGGGTTGTGAAACACTGCCATAAGAGATGCTGCCTAATGTGAAAGCACATTCCAACAATCACACAACTTGTCATATTCTTAATAGTATATAAAAAACAAGATTCATTTTCCAGTCTTGAATGCATCCCATAATGACGGGAATCTCGATATTCTGTCAATCATTGCCTGATGTAAAGCGATGGGGGCATTTTGATGAATGACGTAAAATAACATACATTGTATCACAGCAGTTTCTGATTGACAATACAAAGACTTCCTGATCATTGAGGGGGTGAATTATCTCCCTAATATCGCCAGTCTATCTGTGCGACTCAACATGCTAGCCTGTCCCTATGGCTAGCAGATGCCCCGTGTGTTGTAGGCCCGTAGTGCCAATCCGGCCAAGGTCCTCCAGGCGAACGTGGAGAAGCGTGCCGGGCAGGTGCCTGCTTTGTCGATGTACCCCGAGGCGATGCGGTGGAGCCGCTTCGCTCCAAATGTGTGATAGTGTCCCGGCATTACCTGGTCCACCTGCTCGCTGTCCACCAGCCCCACCAGGCGCTCACAGCTGCTGATGTAGTCGCTGACCCGGCTGGTGGGCAGCCAGTCGATCATGGCTCCGTCGTAGACCACATCCCCACTGAACAGCATCTTGTTGTCACCGTCGTGCAGGCAGATACTGCCCCGGGAGTGGCCGGGCATGTGCAGCACCGTCAGCTGCCTGTCACCCAGGTTGATGACATCACCTGAGGGAGAGTAAGGAGAGAGAGAGAAAGACGGGGAAAACGGACACATTGAGCAATAAGATATTCCAACTGCATTGCAGCACTGACGCAGCAGAAGTGTATTGACCAGTGCACAGATTACACAGGGATCGGATGCTGGCTGGGGAGAGTTTGATCCAACTTTTTTAAGTGTGCGGCAATGTGTGACAATCTGACAAGACGGGACGAAAAAGCTGCCATAATGAAGAATATGGATCAGGAGTACGTGTGTGTCTTCATAGCAAGAATATAATTTGTGTTGTGGTCTGATCTCTGTGGATGGGATTGAATATGTGTACATTCTCCCTCTCAGGCTCTGTAGTAATTCAGTATGGCCGGGTCTAGTCTGCTGTAAAGGCTGAAATAAAATCCATCAAAGTCATCGGCTGAGTATGAAAATCGCATATACAGTGCCTTCAGAAAGTATTCACACCCCTTGACCTTTTCCACATTTTGTTGTGTTACAAAGTGGGACTAAAATCAATTTAATTCTCATTTTTGTCAATGATCTACACAAAATACTCTGTAAGTAAAAAATAAACAAATAAAAGTATTAATGGAAAATATATGTTAATATCACCTTTGGCAGTGATTATAGCTTTGAGTCTTTCTGGGTACGTCACTAAGAGCTTTGCAAACCTGGATTGTACAATATTTAACCATTATTCTTCATAAATTCTACAAGCTCTGTCAAGTTGTTTGTTGATCATTGCCAGACAGCCATTTTCAAGTCTTGCCATAGATTTTCAAGCTGGTTTAAGTCAAAACTGTAACTAGGTCACTCAGGAACATTCAATGTCGTCTTGGTAAGTAACTCCAGTGTATAATTGGCCTTGCGTTTTAGGTTATTGTGCTGCTGAAAGATGGATTTGTCTCCCAGTATCTGTTGGAAAGCAGACTGAACCAGGTTTTCCTCTAGGACTTTGCCTGTGCTTAGCTCTATTCCTTTTCTATTTATAAAAAAAATAACTCCCCAGTCCTTGCCAATGACAAGCATACCCATAACATGATGCAGCCACCACCATCCTTGAAACTATGAAAAGTGGTACTCAGTGATGTGTTGTGTTGGTTTTGCCCCAAGCATAATGCTTTATATTCAGGACAAAAAGTTAATTTATTTTACATATTTTTTGCAGTATTACTTTAGTGCCTTATTGCAAACAGGATCCATGTTTTGGAATATTTTTATTCTGTACAGGCTTCCTTCTTTTCACTCTGTCATTTAGGTTAGTATTGTGTAGTACCTACAATGTTGTTGATCCATCCTCAGTTGTTCTATCACAGCCATTTAACTCTGTAACTGGATTAAAATCACCATTGGCCTCATGGTGAAATCCCTGAGCGGTTTCCTTCCTCTCCATCAACTGAGTTTGGAAGGACGCCTGTATCTTTGTAGTGACTGGGTGTATTGATACACCATCCAAAGTGTAATAAATAACTTTAAAATGCTCAAAGGGATATTCAATGTCCTAGTGGTTAGAGCATTGGGCCGACAGTCGCTGGTTCGAATACCCGAGCCGACAAGGTGAAAAATCTGTCGATGTGCCCTTGAGCAAGACACTTAACCCTCATTTTCTACCGGGGCGCCTTACTACTATGCTGACCCTGTAAAAACAACACATTTCACTGCACCTATCCGGTGTATGTGTCATTCACACATTGAACCATGACCATAAATAATATTTCCTATGGGACCCATTATAAGCAAAAACATTGTACAGTTCATGTAACTGAGTCAATAGACTTATTTAGGGTGTGTGGAACCTAATCTCAAGAATGTGCCGTAAGATTTTAAAAGCTCTGACTTCTATTAAGAGAGTATGATGGAATACAAAAAAGGGAGGGGTCATGCTAGGTGTGTGTGTGTGTGTGTGTGTGTGTGTGTGTGTGTGAGTGATGGGAGGTCAGTGTTAGTGCTCTGCCAAGTCTGCAGTATACATTTCCCTTGGGATGCAGCCTAATGTGAAAGCGTATTCCAATTCAAAGTCTGTAACAAGGGGTGCAGACACATCCTTAAAGGGCTGTGCTATTACATTCATATTGACCATATCCTTATCTCAACTCCACATCATACATTAGAGACTGAATTCAGCCAATGGTCTTCTAGATTTCTGCAACAATTATGCCACCACATTGGTATCTTTATAGATTGTTTGGTTTGGTTCTTACCTTCTTGTAGTATATGTGTTGGTTGTACAGCCTTGACTCTGTACTGCCTGGCCCTCCATCCCGGCCAGGGAGCCTGGACTATCTCTCTGTCGGACAGCCAGGTGACAGTCTCGAAGTTGTCTCCGTTAGCCAGCGCATCGACCTCTGCACTGTGGACCCCGACCTGTTGGAACTGATGCAGACCACCTGAGTGGTCGAAGTGGGCGTGGGTGGCGATAGCCAAAAGGGGGTTCTTTCGCTGCGGGTCGTCTCCAAGCAGACTTTTGGAGTTAATGTAGTCAGGTAAGCTCCTCAAACCCAAGCCTGTGTCTATCACTACGTCTTGGTGAGATCCTCGGAGGAGCCAAATATTAGCTCTGTTTGACGATTCGAAAAACTTCTCCTGGATCCAGTATAGTCCTTCTCCGAGGGATTTATGCGCGTACCAGTCTGTGGCAGACATCCCAGGTCATGCACTTGGCGACGCGTAATAACAAAGATGCGGTCAATTGCCGTTTTTCTGCTACACACAGGTACTGTAATATCACTGTATTTGAATGTCTATGATTTTAATACGCAAAAATAATGGTGGCGCCGGACACACCCTTGTGGGAGGAACGCATGTTGACTGGACGGATAGATGTATGACTGCACTGTGAAAACCAAAAGCTATTGGTTAGAACACACCTACCCATGTCGTCATATAAACCATGCCCAATGTATGTATCGCTACAAAGTATCAGCTGTGCGCAAAGGAGAACGAAAAGGACCTACAATTCACCGGTGGCGTGGTCGCGTGGTAATTAGGTCCTACTTTTAATTTAATGACATTCGACTATTTGATTAACCCACACAGAACACGCTATTCTAGTTCAAAAAAGATAACAAACATGCAATGGATTTCAATTCACACAATGGGCTGACTGTAGCTAGGTTTCCATCCAATTTGTGACAGCTTTTCATGCGAATATTCTAAAATCTGCATAAAACAATATGCGCATTTTCCCACCAGAGATCTGTTGCCATCAAACTGACTTTCGCATTTTCAACTATTTTTCAACTCTACTGATGGTTGTCACAAAAAACTTGCGTTATATAGCAAACGTGCCCATTCTGGTCTTGGCACATGCGCTGTTGCAGATACAGTGCGGGTAGGCTACTTAGCCTACATTATGAGACTATTATGGATAAACTATATTATTTATATTTGTCAAACGGCAGCCAAGCATCGATGATCATGTCACCAGAATAAGACCCTCGACATGTCAAGCTCATCACCTTGCACATTCACCACCCTGTGAAGTTCATCATAATGTATTTCATCTGTAGCCTAATAAACTGCTGAATTTCCCGAGTCATAGTGGGAGGACCACACAACATTTCATCATCGCAAATTTACTTCGATATGATCGTTATTATATCAATATTTGCGCATAGAGGCGTTTCCACCACCATGTATTGCTTAATTAATTTTACCCACACAAAAAGATCCCACCATGTCGAACGAAAATTGTCTTATCAGCATTTATAAAATTGTACCGACAGCCCGGGCGTTAGTTTTTTCGTACATCAGGTAATTCATGGGCATGAAATGGTTGGATGGAAACGTGGTTAGTGATGCATTGACAGCTGACACTATTAACCAGGTTTACGTCCAACCTTTTTATGCGAGTAAAGTGCATGTCGCATAAGAAAAGTAACGCATTTTTGTCAGGCCTGATGGAAACAGAAAAATTTCCGGTAAACTTTCCAAATGTCGACGAAACAAAATACGCTAGACAAGTTGGGATCTTTTGTTGTTGGTAAAATGAATTATGCGAGAAATGTCAGTGCAAACGCTTTTATGCACAAATATTGATATAGGCTAATAACCATCCTATCAAAGTAAACTTGGAGACACGCGATGACATGTTGTGTGGTCTTTCCACAATGTGTCGGGAAAGCATCCAGTTTATTACAAATGAAATAAATGATGATGAACTTCACAGGGTGGTGAAAGTGCAAGGTGATGAGCTTGATGCTTCTTTCCAATAAATATCGAGAGGTCTTATTCTGGTGACATGACAAATAAAAATAACCTTGCTCTTTTGTCCATAATAATCTCATCATGTAGGCTATACCTGCGCTCTAGCCAACAGTTGTGCGCTCTTGGCTACTATATAACGCAACATTTGTTTTGTGAGAACCATCAGTAGAGTTGAAAATGCCATAGAAACCCATTTAACTTGTATTTTTTATTCGCTACATTGGAATTTAACCACAAAGGGTATTTTTATGTGCACTATCTCATCACGCACAGGCTTTTGTCTGCAACATGTCAATTTGATGGAAACATCTCTGGTTGGAAAATGCACATATTGTTTTTATGCGGATTTTAGAATATTCCCATGAAAATCTGTCGCCAATTGGATGGAAATATAGCCAGTGAAATTAATTTGAAATGTTCCTGTTTGTTTGTGTGTGTGTGTGTGCATGAGGGTGTCATCCACACCCAAAATCTGAGGGGGCACAAAGTATGTGAGGATGGCTGGGGTCTGGCAGGGGATTAAATTGGAGAACTTTGCATTTTTCATACACCTGAAACCGCTTTTCCTGCAATCTTGTCATAATCACTATGCTTAATTCTATGTCAAATTATGTCAATTTTTCTGCATATCTAAGCATACCTCTGTATCCTCCTGACTGGTGGGAATTAGTCTTATTCAGTACATTTAGTTATTGCTTGCTTTTCTAAAGTCTACCAACCTTGCCAGCTACAAACTAGCTACTCGAATTTGATTGATAGCCTGAAAGGGCTTCTTGGTAGCTGCTTTTAGCAATGCTAATATTTACACACTAGCTTTGCAAGGAATTACATTGTAAAAATGGAATAGTCCGCTGGAAGCCAGAAGTTAAATAAAATAAAATAAAATTTCAGCTTACTCTGTTGATTGTCTGTAGGCTTGGTCTTTATGCAGGGGGGAATACAATTAAAATAAACATCTAATGGAACATATAATTCAACATAATTTCCAAACGTGGGTCTGTTGTAGATCCATGAAGTTACTCAGCAAAGTCAGTTCCTTTGCTTACCTCATGTCAAAATAAAAGTCCCCCACAATTTTTTGCAGGTATGGCACACGTGAAGCAGAGAGGAAGTGATTCTACAAATCAAATAAAAAATCAAATAAAAGTCTATTGTCACTTTGTAAACAACAGGTGTCCTTTTCCAACAATGCAGGGTTAAAGATACAACATAGAAATAGTGGCACAAGGAATAAATACACAGTAAAAACGAATAACAATAATGAGTCAAAATAACATGGCTATATACAGGGAGTACCAGTACCGAGTCGATATGCAGGGGTACGAGGGGTACAACAGACCCACGTTTGGAAAGTCTGTTTAATTTATGTTCTATTAGATGTTTTGTGTAAAAAAAATTGCAAGCTACTTCCTAGCAATGCTAGTGTGTAAATACTAGCGTTTCTAAAAGCAGCTAGCTTCTTGGTAGCTAGTTATGAGGTTGGGAGATTGGGAACCTATCTGGGCTAGCTAAAGCCAACTTCATAAAATTGCTAGGTGCTAGTAGTATTACAGAGAAACAACAAAAAAGTAAATACGTATAAAAAATAAAAATTACAGGACAAATCTGAGGGGGCATGTGTTTGTGTGCGCGTGTTTGTGAGAGAATGTGAACATCACCATGTCCTCTGTAATATAGGTTATTGCGTGTTGGAAGCAGCAGCCCCATCATAGTGCAGACATGGCTGGTGGTAAAGGCCGTGGTATAGCTGCCTTCAGCTTCAACATCGAATCCCTGGGCCTCAGCAGGGGGAATATGCCTCAGACCAGAGTGGGGCCCAACAAGCTGTATCCAGTGAGTAGTACTATACTGACTGCATTTACCAGGCTTATGGTCTCTGTTTCCTGGACCAGTAAGAGACATTGTCTTGGGAAGAATGGGCTTTTAGTACATTTACGTCATTTAGCACAGTGTTTCCCAACTCCAGTCCTCCAGTACCACCAAAAGCACACGTTTCAGTTGTAGCCCCAGACAAACTCACATGATTCAACTGATGGAGGGCTTGATGATTAGTTAACAAGTTGAATCACGTGTGCTTGTCCGTGACTACAACAAAAATGTGTACTGCTGAGGGTACTGGAGGACTGGAGTTGGGAGACACTGATTTAGCAGACACTCTTATCCAGAGGGACTTACAGGAGCAATTAGGGTTAAGTGCCTTGCTCAAGGGCACATCGACATGTTTTTTTGACATAGTCGGCCCGGGGATTCAAACCAGCGACTTTTCAGTTACTCGCCCAACGTTCTTAACCACTAGGCTACCTGCTGCCATAAAGTACAACAGTTTCACTGATGAAAAATTATGAAATAGCTTCTTTACTATGGGAACAACCTCTACTGGTTCTGGGTGGATTGCTGGTGGGCTTAATTATTTTCCCCATTCAGGATGTGGAGTTCAAGCCTGTGCCGTTGAAAGTGGGAGAAGATGAGGACTACATGCTAGCCCTGAAACAGGAGATAAGGGGAACCATGAGACAACTACCCCACAACATCAGGCCTCTGGCTGGGAAAGGAGGTGAGAGAGTGCATTATCAGCAATGGTGAGTGTATCTCATCATCCATTAAGAAAATGGCGTGAGGTAATGTAACACTGTAGACAGAGAGGCAGATCTAGGAGAGAATATTGAGTTATAAATTCCTAAACTTGGATTTCGAGCACATTCTTTTCTGGGGTAAGATTATGTATCCGTATCAAGTGCAGCCTTATCGTGGCTTATTGATGTATAGTAGAAATAACTGCTTTATCTGTACTTTTGAGTCAGTTGGTCATATGCTCAATGTACTACAGAAAATTATATGTATTTAAGAGATATTTCCAGCAGATACAAAATGTGCTTGCTGACTTGAGTGTTTAGTTTCCGTTTGTGTGAGTATCCATGCATAACCTTTACTGTTTACATATCAAATAGATGTGGAAAGATACAAGGAGAGGTATCAGAGACAAAATATGTTGGATGAGGAGTGGACACCAGGTAATTGGTCAATTTGGACATTATCAGATTAAAGTCCCCATGCAGTCTTTTTAAATGTATTTTAAAATCCTCACTGTGTCTGATAAATCATGGTGTGGGTTTATTTCATGAAAATAACTTTTACCATTGAACTGCTCAGTCTCATTGTTTTTCGGCGAAATGATACAAGTAAAACAAATATTTACATACAGCGCTGATTGGCTAGACTCTAGAGCAGGGTTCTCCAATCCTGTTTCTGGAGAGCTACCATACTGTAGGTTTTCAGTCCAACCCTCATCTAGCACACCTGATTCTAATAATTAGCTGGGTGATAAGCTGAATCAGGTTAGTTACAACTGGGGTTGGAGTGAAAAACTACAGGAGGGTAGCTCTCCAGGAACAGGGTTGGAGAGCCCTGCTCTAGAGCTACCCTGCTTACCCCTTCAAAGTAGGAGGATGCATATGCAAATAAAAGATGGCTGGTCATTGGTCAGAATGATCAGATCAGATTGTGATCTGTGGGCCAAAAACTCCATCCCACCTGAAAAGGCTGACATTTTTTTCAAAAAGCTCTTGCACTAAAAGGGCATACAGTGAGGGAAAAAAGTATTTGATCCCCTGCTGATTTTGTACGTTTGCCCACTGACAGAGAAATGATCAGTCTATAATTTTAATGGTAGGTTTATTTGAACAGTGAGAGACAGAATAACACCAAGAAAATCCAGAAAAACGCATGTCAAAAATGTTATAAATTGATTTGCATTTTAATGAGGGAAATAAGTATTTGACCCCTCTGCAAAACATGACTTAGTACCTGGTGGCAAAACCCTTGTTGGCAATCACAGAGGTCAGACATTTCTTGTAGATGGCCACCAGGTTTGCACACATCTCAGGAGGGATTTTGTCCCACTCCTCTTTGCAGATCTTCTCCAAGTCATTAAGGTTTTGAGGCTGACGTTTGGCAACTCGAACCTTCAGCTCCCTCCACAGATTTTCTATGGGATTAAGGTCTGGAGACTGGCTAGGCCACTCCAGGACCTTAATGTGCTTCTTCTTGAGCCACTCCTTTGTTGCCTTGGCTGTGTGTTTTGGGTCATTGTCATGCTGGAATACCCATCCACGTCCCATTTTCAATGCCCTGGCTGAGGGAAGGAGGTTCTCACCCAAGATTTGATGGTACATGGCCCCAACCATCGTCCCTTTGATGCGGTGAAGTTGTCCTGTCCTCTTAGCAGAAAAACATCCCCAAAGCATAATGTTTCCACCTCCATGTTTGACGGTGGGGATGGTGTTCTTGGGGTCATAGGCAGCATTCCTCCTCCTCCAAACATGGCAAGTTGAGTTGATGCCAAAGAGCTCCATTTTGGTCTCATCTGACCACATCACTCTGAATCATTCAGATGTTCATTGGCAAACTTCCGGCGGGCATGTATATGTGCTTTCTTGAGCAGGGGGACCTTGCGGGCGCTGCAGGATTTCAGTCCTTCACGGCGTAGTGTGTTACCAATTGTTTTCTTGGTGACTATGGTCCCAGCTGCCTTGAGATCATTGACAAGATCCTCCAGTGTAGTTCTGGGCTGATTCCTCACCGTTCTCATGATCATTTCAACTCCACGAGGTGAGATCTTGCATGGAGCCCCAGGCCGAGGGAGATTTACAGTTATTTTGTGTTTCTTCCATTTGCAAATAATCGCACCAACTTTTGTCACCTTCTCACCAAGCTGCTTGGCGATGGTCTTGTAGCCCATTCCAGCCTTGTGTAGGTCTACAATCTTGTCCCTGACATCCTTGGATAGCTCTTTGGTCTTGGCCATGGTGGAGAGTTTGGAATCTGATTGATTGCTTCTGTGGACAGGTGTCTTTTATACAGGTAACAAACTTAGATTAGGAGCACTGCCTTTAAGAGTGTGCTCCTAATCTCAGCTCATTACCTGTATAAAAGACACCTGGGAGCCAGAAATCTTTCTGATTGAGAGGGGGTCAAATACTTATTTCCCTCATTTAAAATGCAAATCAATTTATAACATTTTTGACATGCGTTTTTCTGGATTCTTTTGTTGTTATTCTGTCTCTCACTTTTCAAATAAACCTACCATTAAAATGATAGACTGATAATTTCTTTGTCAGTGGGCGAACGTACAAAATCAGCAGGGGATCAAATACTTTTTTTCCCTCACTGTATCATCATTTTCACAATTTCAGTGATATTTCAACCTCATAGTGTGGAAATAAATATCGTTAAAAAATTGAAAAATCTCGTTTTTGACTGCACTGCCCCTTTAACAAAACCTGAGTCTGATTTCCAATATTATTAACTTATTTTAATATAACTTCTCCCTTGTTTGTCATTACAGACTGGCAGCTCTTTCCAAAAGAACTGATGCCTCAAAAGAAAAAGTTGAATGTAAAACCGGGTACTTAAAGTTTGTGTAATGATAATCAAACATATCTTTTTTTATATTTCAATTATGTCATTATGATGTTATGCTAATAGCTATATTTCCTAAAGAATGTAATATTATTAGGTGCAAAGAAGAAACCCATAAAGGTGTCAAGCAAAGAAAAATCAGATGTACTCAGTAAATTAGATGTAAGTCACTTTCATCACCTTTATTCCTTTTCACTTCTTATATAAATTGATTTATTATTTTAAAACACCCAATCTCTGGAGATGAAGGTTTGGGCTAGGTTGGGATTATCTGTACATTCAGATTTGACATTCTAATAGCCTGATAACATTGACTTGTATAATGATAAAATGAACATACCCATCATATAATGTTTTATGTGTGAAAGCTGTTTGTATATCTGGATAGTCATACAAAATTGCTATTTCTTCAGGAACTTGAAAAGAAAGATGATGTCAAATCAGATGAGGAGAAAGAAGAAAAGAAATCTACAGAGGAAGGAGAGGAGGAAGAAATTGAAGGAGAGGAGTTGGACGAGGAGGAATTAGAAGAGGTAACCCCCCCTAGTTGTAATATAAAGTCCAATTTTGATCTAAATCATCCTTAGTAGTCAACTTCTATCGCACAATGTATTGTATTTCAAATTGTTCGCTGACACACTTCCATGCAATGAACTTGGTATTGAGACATCTCAGATGGTTTCTGGGTATGATAAATGACAATATGAAGATCACAATATGCAATATACACTGAACAAAAATTTAAACGGAACATGCAACAATTTAAAAGATTTTACTGAGTTACAGAGTTACAGTTCATATAAGGAAATCAGTCAATTGCAATAAATTAATTTGATACCTTAAAAAAAAAAGTAGGGGCGTGTATCACAAAACCATACAGTATCTGGTGTGACCACCATTTGCCTCATCTCATGCGGTGCGACACATCTCCTTCGCATAGAGTTGATCAGGCTGATGATTGTGGCAGGTGGAATGTTGTCCCACTCTTCAATAGCTGTGCGAAGTTGTTGGATATTGGTGGGAACTGGAGCACGCTGTCGTACATGTCGATCCAGAGCATCCCAAACATGCTCCATGGGTGACATGTCTAGTGAGTATGCAGGCCATGGTAGACCTAGGACATTTTCTGCTTCCAGGAATTGTGTACAGATCCTTGCGACATGGGGCCGTGCATTATCATGCTGAAACATGAGGTGATGGTGGCGGATGAATGGCACGACAATAGGCCTCAGGATCTCGTCACGGTATCTCTGTGCATTCAAATTGCCATCGATAAAATGCAATTGTGTTTGTTGTCTGTAGCTTATGCCTGCCCAAACCATAACCCCACCGCCACCACGGGGCACTCTGTTCACAACGTTGACATCATTAAACCGTTAGCCTGCACAACGCCATACACGCTGTCTTCCATCTGCCCGTTACAGTTGAAACCGGGATTCATCTGTGAAGAGCACACTTCTCCAGCATGCCAGTGGCCATTGAAGGTGAACATTTGCCCACTGCAGTTAGGTCAAGACCCTAGTGAGGACGACGAGCACGCAGATGCGCTTCCCTGAGATGGTTTCTGACAGTTTGTGCAGAAATTATTTGGTTGTGCAAACCCACAGTTTTATCAGCTGTCCATAAATATTCCTGTAAACCAAACCCAGTCTATTCTGGGACACCCTAGCATCAACAGGCAGCCAGTTGAGTTCCTGAAAGCAGCTCCTGCCTATGTGAGTATGTGGACTCACATTCAACAGACTTTAAGCACGCTTATAGGGAAGGACATTCAACAAGCACAGCAATTACACAAAATGACTGATGATTGGCTGAGAGAAATTGATAATAAAAAGATTGTGGGGGCTGTTTTGTTAGACTTCAGTGCGGCTTTTGACATTATCGATCATAATCTGGCTTTACACCCCCTGCAATATTGTGGATAAAGAGTTACCTGTCTAACAGAACACAGAGGGTGTTCTTTAATGGAAGCCTCTCCAACATAATCCAGGTAGAATCAGGAATTCCCCAGGGCAGCTGTCTAGGCCCCTTACTTATTTCAATTTTTACTAACGACATGCCACTGGCTTTGAGTAAAGCCAGCGTGTCTATGTATGCGGATGACTAAACACTATACACGTCAGCTACTAAAGCAACTGAAATGACTGCAACACTTAACAAAGAGCTGCAGTTAGTTTCAGAATGGGTGGCAAGGAATTAGTTAGTCCTAAATATTTCAAAAACTAAAAGCATTGTATTTGGGACAAATCATTCACTAAACCCTAAGCCTCAACTTAATCTTGTAATAAATAATGTGGAAATTTAACAAGTTGAGGTGACTAAACTGCTTGGAGTAACCCTGGATTGTAAACTGTCATGGTCATAACATATTGATACAACAGTAGCTAAGATGGGGAGAAGTCTGTCCATAATAAAGTGCTGCTCTACCTTCTTAACAGCACTATCAACAAGGCAGGTCCTACAGGCTCTAGTTTTGTCGCACTTGGACTACTGTTAAGTCGTGTGGTCAGGTGCCACAAAGAGGGACTTAGGAAAATTGCAATTGGCTCAGAACAGGGCAGCATAGTTGGCCCTTGGATGTACACAGAGAGCAAGCATTAATAATATGCATGTCAATCTCTCCTGGCTCAAAGTAGAGGAGAGATTGACTTCATCACTACTTGTATTTGTGAGAGGTATTGACATGTTGAAAGCACCGAGCTGTCTATTTAAACGACTAGCACACAGCTCAGACACCCATGTATACCCCACAAGAGATGCCACCAGAGGTCTCTTCACAGTCCCCAAGTCCAGAACAGACTATAATAATAATAATATGCCATTTAGCAGACGCTTTTATCAAAGCGACTTACAGTCATGCGTGCATACATTTTTACGTATGGGTGGTCCCGGGGATCGAACCCACTACCCTGGCGTTACTATGGGAGACGCACAGTACTACATAGAGCCATGACTACATGGAACTCTATTCCACATCAGGTAACTGATGAAAGCAGTAGAATCAGATTAAAAAAACAAATAACAATACACCTTATGGAACAGTGGGGATTGTGAAGCAACACAAACATAGGCACAGACACATGCATACACACACATGATAACATACGCTCTATACACACACGTACACATGGATTTTGTGTTGTAGATATGTGGTAGTGGAGTATGGGCCTGAGGGCGTGTGTTGTGAATTCTGTAATACATTTATTGTAATGTTTTTTAAATGGTATAACTGCCTTAATTTTGCCAGACCCCAGGAAGAGTAGCTGCTGCCTTGGCAAATGATAAATGATCACTAACAGGGATGTATACAAATTTGTCCACAAAATGAGAGAAATAAGCAGTTTGTGCGTATGGAAAATGTCTGGGATCTTTTATTTCAGTTCATGAAACATGGGACCAACACTTTACATGTTGCGTTTTATATTTTTGTTCAGTATAAATTACAAATTGAATAGCTACAGTACCTATGCACATAGCACCCTTACTAAACAAGATTGCAGTCAAACTGCAATATGCTGCAAATATTGCGTCCAAAATAACTGTTATTACAGTAATTTCTGTGTAACTGCATTACAGTGCAGTATATCTGCAATACACTGCAGTTATTCTGCAATTACTGCATCCAAAATACCACCGTCAACTGCAGTTACTGCACTTTTACTGCAGTTTCAAAACGGCAATCTTTTTTTGTAAGGCCATTCACACACCAATGGGGTTTAATAGACAAATGTCACAATTAACACCTGCCTTTTTGTAGGAAAATGACTACATTGCCAGTTACTTTGAAGATGGTGATGATTTTGGTGCAGGCAGTGATGAGAACATGGATGAAGGAGCCACATATTAACCTCCAACTGTATGGATGTTATCTCAAGAGCATACAGTATTTAAAAAGCCAAAATAATGTTGACTGTCACTCTTCCAAATGTTTCCCCCCTGCAAATCATGATTTAGCATTTACCAAATAGCTGTTGGCTGTATGACTAACACTGTCATCAACTTTACATATTGTTTGATGAACCTACATGTACAATGAGAGAATCAACAAGATGTGCATGTGTGGTTGGAGTTTAAATACTGTAAGTGGCTCTTTGTAAATAATTGTATAAACAAATTAAACACTGAAGCATGCAGACACTGCAAAGTCTGAGCATCAATAATTTATTCAAAATACTTTATTTTCAGTCTGTTGTAGTGTTCCACAGGTTGAAGGCACATACTGATTTTATGAAATGGACATAATGGGGAAAAGGAACTAAAATAACATTTCACTAGAATATAGCTAGCTAGTGTTTGGGAATATTGTGCATTTCCTGTTGTCACCATGCCCTAAGTAGAGATACAGGTTTTGTGAGTCAAAATGCAGTTCTCCCTAGACAGGCAAAAATATATACAAGCAATGTTCAAGATTATTTGCAACACATCTTAGACAATACTGATATTGTAAGTATAAGACCAATATTCCTCAAATTACTGTCATTAAGTATTCTCTATGATAAGTGGTAGCAATCAGTACTTTTCTGACCAAGAAACTAACCCTCACTTTAGACAGGGTCATTGCTATCCGGGATCATTGGGACGTCCAACTCTGACATCAACCCATTAAAGTTAAAATGTAATATGGGTAAGGGTTATGGTAAAATATAGGGGTTAAGGGTAGGGGCGTCCCAAGGATCCCAGATAGCACAAACCATGTAGACAGCTTTATGGTAGAAACAGTCCCATCAGCTGACAAAAAGGGACAATAAGCAGTTGGGTACCTCTGTGCAAAAAACAAAGTGCTTTAAAAACATTTTTTTAAAACATTAATTCTGTATGTCCATGGCAAATTATTATACATTTTCCAATGGATTCTGTTCCCCATTAAGTGATTCTCAGAGAGATTGTACCATATTTAACTGCTCAGAAATATCTCCCACTCCTTCAGTGTGACTCTCACCCTCACTACGTTTTCTCTTTCTTGGGGTCAAGGTGGCCATCCACATCACTGTGTCCATGTGAGTCTGGTTTAGGTATGTTTCCAGCCTGAGGTCTTGAGTTGGGCTCTCCATTGATTGCCACAGGCTCAGGAATCTGGGCATGCTGCATGCCCTTGGGATTGGCCGACGGCGTGGTGGTGTGGTGGCTCACATCCACCTTCATCAGCACCTCGTAATACAGCAGGTAGAACACTGGTGTGACGATGCCAACCACCACCATGATGGCCACCGCCGTCCACCACCTCATGCCCCAGTCTGCCCCATGGTAGGGGTCCTTCCTGAGGACAGGCTTGAAGTCAGGCTCCCCCAGTAGTAAGGGCTGCTGGAGGGTCAGGGAGGAGACCACCTCGTTCAGGCTGCTTCTGGAGGTGCCAGTGGACTTGACCAGCAGCTCTATGTCCTTGTCCTTTTCCTGCAGGAAGCTGCCCACACTGTCTGTGGACGAGGAGGAAGAGGAGTCTGTGGAAGTCTCTGTGGAGATGGGGGGCTGGTGGATGCGTCGGGGGACTGTGGGGGAGGCAGATTTGCGAGGAGCAGTGTTGTGGGTCTCCGTCAGCACGCTGAAGCGTTTCACAGGGATCTTGATGGATCTCAGGGCAAAGAAGTCCTGCTCTGTCAACAGGTTGTTGGCCCTCTTGATGTCTGCTACCTACGATACACAGAGACATAACAAAGTTCACTTTACTTTTGTGTTGCAAAAAAGTAGTGTAAGAAGTCAAAGCTACATGTCCGGTCTGTCTGAAAGGGCTTGTCATTAGAGAGTAAGACAGGGATTTAAGGTTGACTTACTGAGCAGTGGTACTGCAGGGAGAAGCTATTCAGAGTGTCCCCTTCTTTAATGTCTCGGACCAGGTGGACAATGTCATCTGACCTCTCCCTGGAGGTGCTCCTCCGGTCCCGGCCTCGGGTGCGCAGATCGTAGCTCTCTCCATCCTCCTCAGAGAGATCGTTCTCAGCGCTGTTCCCAAATAGGTAGGCATGTCCTCCATTGGCAGGCTGCATCGTCGTGGCTGACTGGAAACCATAGTGATGGCTTCTCCCAGTCATTTTTCACTTCAAAGAGAGGAGCGAGACATTGTTATTGATAGCTATACAACAGCTTCAGTTACAGTTAAAAGCTTCAGATGGATTAGCAAAGTATATATCAGCTTGTTTTGAAAGGTACACCTAGCTAGTTAGCCTACATTAATTTACACTCAATATAGACAAGATCTCACATGCATTTGCAATTGCACGTTTGAAGTCTCTTGCATGTGAAGAACAGAGCATTCAGTCCAACTCTTCCAGTTGAATGATCTTCATAGGGGTGATTAAAGTCCAGTTTTGTACGTTTAGCCAGTTGTACTGACTGATAAGATAGACGCCTGGGAGACTGCAGTGTACTGAAGCTCCTTGTTTATATAACCGGTAGCTAACGTTGGCGTTTGTTTCCATTTGACATTCAGAGAGGAACATCAGCTGCTGATGTGACAGCTTTTTGTCAGATAATATCATGATAAACTTTGGCTAACGTTCAGAGGGCTAAAGCACAGATAGAACAATGACACAGATATTTCACTGGACATATAAATGTGAAGCCTCCGCTTGGCGTTTCCACTTACTACCAAATATGTTGGCTGACATTCTGCAAATTCTCAATGAAATATTTGATCTCAATGCAGTTTTCTGTTCCCAAAACTAAAATCTGTGCTGAATAGAATGGACAACGTTTTGTAGACTTTACCCTTTGCCAAAGTTTCAAAAAATTACATTGTTTAGAAGGAGTGCAAAGGCTAATTGATTTATTGCACACACGCACTTTACTAACTGTAAGTCGCTCTGGATAAGAGCGTCTGCTAAATGACTAAAATGTAATGTAAAGAGTTGGAGTTCTCAAACAGAAATTTACTAGAACACACCAATAGGTTCACGCTAGCTTGTGCTTGGTTCTGCCTACTATGACTCATTTGTTCCCATTGAAAACGACAGGCTGTGGTCTATCTTAGTTATAAAATGCTTTGGCTAAAGTTTAAGCAGAAGTCACAGCTAGCTAGCTAACGTTAGTTAACTTGCTAAGTTAACAGTCACAGCAAAAGAACCAGACTAACGTTAATTCACCTCCTCCTCTGACGATCCCGCAGGTGAAGAAGCCGGATGTGGAGGCCCTGGGCTGGCGTGGTTACACGTGGTCTGTGGTTGTGAGGCCGCTTGGACGTACTGCCAAATTCTCTAAAACTACATTGAGGCGGCTTATGGTAGAGAAATTAACAAATTCTCTGGCAACAACTCTGGTGGACATTCCTGCAGTCAGAATGACAATTGCACGCTCCCTCAACTTTAGACATCTGTGGCATTGTGTTGTGTGACGAAACTGCACATTTTAGAGTGGCCTTTATTGTCCCAAGCACAAGGTGCACCTGTGTAATGATCATGTTGTTTAATCAGCTTCTTGATATGCCACACCTGTCAGGTGGATGGATTATTTTGGCAAAGGAGAAATGCTCACTAACAGGGATGTAAACAACTTTGTGCACAAAGTTTGAGAGAAAAAAACGTTCCCCGTATGGAACATTTCTGGGATCTTTAATTTCAGCTCATGAAACCAGCACTTTAAGTTACATGTTGTGTTTATATTTTTGTTCAGTATAATTAATGCCAATTCATAACGTTACGGAGCATAGAGGTCAATGCTAGCTAGCTCTCTGGCGAACCTTAAACTAGCTATCTGAGAACCCAAGTGGTGTATATCCAGTTTACAGCAGTCCTCCCTAATGTTTAATAAAGTTTACCGTCTATTTGAATGGGTTATCTGCGGGAAAACAACTTGCCAGCTAGCTAGCTAACGTTAGTTAGTTACGTACATTGTGCTCTCACGAACAACCACACCAGTCAACTACATTAGTAAAACGCAAGCAACCAAACACTTTGTAGCCCAACTGACTGAGGCAGCTGCCAAATACCTACGCGTTAGGTAGCTAGCTAGTTAGCTAAAATAGCTAATTATTAGTTAGGCTGGCAAGCTAACATCTGTACCCTAAGTGTCGATTATTGTTGCTGGTAAAGGCCCGTGTTAATTTTTGCAAATTAAAAGTCATGAAGCACGAAGACTTTACCTGAAAACATGAGCACTGTTCCGTCGACGACCTAAGGTACATCCATTCTTCCACCGATTTACTGGCGTTCGTTTGTTTAGCTACGCCACGTCAACAGAATACTAACGTGATGACGTTGTGGATAGGAACTCCAATTCTTGCATTAGACGGGGTCCTCACTAGTTACCACAGCCACAGCGTTATAAATCACGCCCATGTCTACAGTTTATCTTCTTAAAATGTGATTTTAAACCTAACCTTAACCGTAACCTAAACCACACTGATAACCTTATGTCTAACCGCAACCTTAAATTAAAAAGCAAATTTTTGTTTTCATGAATTTCTACGATATAGCCCATTTTGACTTTGTGGCTGTGGTAACTAGTTGAAACCACTAGATGGCGCAAGTGCTGTTCCTTATCAGAGGCCACGGGCTAGGCCTATGATTGGGGCGAATTAGTTTGGCCCCTTTCATAGTAGCCTTATTGAGCGTAATTGAACACATTAATTGATAGGGCTATTCTTTTTGTAATTCCTATCTATGGTATTTAAAGTGTTAGGTCTAGAGGCCTACAAATTATACTTGACTATTTTTCTTCTGAAAATGAACAAGTGCAAGTGTCCACAATTGGAGGAATTTGATCATTGTAAGGTAAGGCTAATGAACGTGATCTGCAGCAATGAGTGTGCCAGTTAGGGGCTGCTAGGCTATAGGAACACCTTTAAGACGTTTCTTAGTGAACATTTCAGAATTAATAGGAAGAGACAAATTTGAACATTTCAGAATTAATAGGAAGAAACAAATTACGCTACATGTCAATCTACACATCATTGTAACAATAAACTTGAATCCCAAACTTAATGGTCACTTTTCTTTATGGTGAACCTCAGGTCATTTTGAGCATGCACTTCTAGGCCTATCGAAATAGCTGGGTATAAGGACAACGGTTCGCTGGGTGGAGCTGTCCGCTACTTCTGTCGAGCTCCCCGAGGCAAATGCGATTAAGATTAGCCCATTTTGCCTTCCCTCGACATGCGGGGAGTCCGCATAGTAGTTTTGTTTAGAGAGTAGTGAGGCTGATCGACATGGCTGCGTATGTTCTTTCTCTCAGCGAACCCTTGAGCAGTCAGATGGATTGAACAAAAAACGATTGCACTACACCGTTTTATACATAGAGGAAATACCGTTAGTTATTTACCATATTCCGTCACGAGTGTGACGCTTTATGTGTGGTTGTTCGCTGGGGGTACTGAGAGCTGTCAAGAGCACCCCAATAATTGGAGTAGGCTACGAGTATCAAGATGCATTCATTGACCAATAATGTCATCTGACAGAAACTTTGGGAGATTATTAATAGGAGTTATCGATGCTATCCTCAACAGTAGTGGTATTTCTATAATTTATCTTGGATTGATAGCCAGCAAGGTGTCAGGTAAGTCTGGATACATTTCATAATTTTTTGAACAGGTGTTTGAACTAACTATACAGCAAGTTGATTTGTGACAATCATTAGACTAATAAAAACTTGTTCCTGCACGATTCTTGGCTTTATACGCCCGCAACTTTCATTGGGGGCATTTTTATAGAATATTTTAGTGGCTCGAATTTCTCCATTTGTCACATAAGATTGTATTTGTTTTGCTTAATGCTACGTTAGGTTAGTACGGTACTCTATAGTAATCAGAAGTAGCCTATGTCAGATATAGGCCTATATGTATTTGTGCCCCTCATTGTCATCATCACCTGACAGCTCATGCAGAGGGATTGTCTAACACTGTAAGAAAACAATTAAAGTATTGAGCCACTACTAATTTATTTTTTAACAGTGCCAAAATCCCCTCGGAGTGGCTAATACATTTGAAAAGCCTAAATATTGATACAGTAAAATTACTAAATGAATGGCGGGATAACCCATTGACGAGTGAGACAAACGGTACCATGGTTACTCTCTGGATCTTCAGTGTGGACACTGTGCTTTGTGTGTTTCCTCTCCTTTCCATTGAAATAAAACAACAATCCGTGGGGAACCGCCACACATGGAGCGCATGAGCTAGGACCCGCTCATAAAGGCCCCGTTGACTAATCTTACACTGGAGTCATTAGTAATCTTGGCTCACATTGAGTTACGCATATGCTACTGTAGAAGCTTGCATTGTACAAGTGTGGCCATCAGTAAAATAACTGCTTTGCGCAGGCATATCATATTTTTGTTACACTATGTTTTAACATTTAGAAGTGCCTGTCCGGTTTTCTATATAATTAAAAATATCCACACCATCTTTAATTGATTTGACGTGATGTCATATTGGTGCTTTTAAGTCTCCTTTGTTGCTTCCTCTATGGGGCCACAGCTGAGTTAAATCCATTTTGTCAGTGGGCAGTGAACCACTTCTGTATCCATTCAGCATACACCTGCTCCTCCTTCTTGGGATAATAATGCTGCCCATTAAGTCCTGTCTGCAGGCCTTGGAACAGCAATGCTTCTTTCCGTAGCTAAGCAGACATTTAGGGGTTTAAGTGTAGAATCAGACTGGTTTACTCTTGCAGCAAACCTAGAATAGTTTTTTCTCAACTCTTGAATTCACAGGATTTGTATTATGGGCCCAGTGCAGTCAAAAATATGTTTTTCCTGTGTTTTATATCCTATTGTAAAACAGCTGATGAAACTAACACTGTAAAAGTGACATTTAAAAAAAAATCTGTGTTATTCAACAATAGTTGCTGGTTGAAAATACAATATGCAAAGCAACTTCTAATCAGCAGGTTTTGCATGGGTGGGAGTTTCGGCTTTCCATGGTGACATCACAATGTGGTAAATTGGTTAATAGACCAATAACAAAGAGAGTTCCAAACCTCTGCCAATAACAGATAGTTTTCAACTTTCCCCTTCCCACTCAGACCACTCACAGACAGTCCTAGCAAAATTCTTATTTGAGAACTTTTGTTGTTGTTGCTAAAAAGCAAATTTTGCCAATTTTAATGGAAATCTATTACAGTAACCACGTTTCCATCCAACAATTTCATGCTGATTTAAAAAGTCTGGGCTGAGGGAAACAGGAAATGACGGTACAATTTTATAAATGCTGACAGACAATTTGTTCGTTCGACATGGTGGGATCTTTTTGTGTCGGTAAAATTAATTATGTGAGAAATGGCGGTGGAAACGTCTTTATGCGCAAATATTGATATAATAACCATCATATTGAAGTAAACTTAGAGTTACGTGATGATATGTTGTGTGGTCCTCCCACTACAACTCGGGAAAGCATGCAGTTTATTAGGTTACAGATTAAATAAGTTATGATGAACTTCACAGGGTGGTGAAAGGGCAAGGTGATGAGCTTGATGCTCCTTTCCAATAAATATCGAGGGTCTTTTTCTGGTGACATGATGATCGATGCTTGGCTGCCGTTTGACAAATACAAATAATATTGTTTATCCATAATAATCTCATAATGTAGGTAGCCTACCCGCACTGTATCTGCTAGCTATTGGCTAGAGCGCATGTGCCAAGACCTGAGTGGACACATTTGCTATACAACGCAACAGTTTTTGTGACAAAACCATCAGTAGAGTTGAAAATGCGATGGAAACTAATTCATTTAACTTGTATTTTTCATTCGGTACATGGTCATTTAGCGGTAAAAGTCATTTTTATGTGCACTACGTCATCACACAGCCTTTTATCCGCAAAAAGTCTGTTTGATGGAAACATCTCTGGTGGGAAAATGCGCATATTGTTTTATGAAGATTTTAGAATATTCGCATGAAAATATGTCGTAAATGGAAACCTAGCTAGTAAGGTACTTCATTGTTACCCAGAAATTATTTGATATTGGTATAAAAATGGTTGTATTGGGTGTTTAAGAGTGGTAAATCCCAGTCTGCTACAGTAGCCACTTTCCACCGTGTTTTGGGCAGACTTGGGGTCCTATTTCTTGCCATAGATGTATTTTGTTTGTTTGTCTCTTTTGTTTGTTTGCTTTTATGTCATTGCTTGGCACGACTTGCAGCGCAGTCGCCTGTGTGTGATTCACTGGGCGGAAACGGTTTTACTGCCTGCCCTGCTCTGCCTTTGTGGCTTCCCCTTACTGCAGCCGCACACAAAGGGGACAGTGCCATAAACTGGCCGTGCTAATTGATAAGGTGCTAGAGTGCCTCATAGCCAGACTGAGATGGATGTCTGCTGGAGAGAGGCCTCACAGGGCAAGGCGTGATGGAGCACCAGACAAAGAGACAGCCTCCCAACAGCACCATCACAGGGGGCCAAGGTGATGTCCCCAAAACCCAAAAGAGCACACCCAATAAGAGGCAGTCAATGTTAGAAAATAACCTCATCTGGGCGCTGTCTAGATCGATCACAGAGATGGTTGTTTTTGTGTTGGGAACGGCGGTGGTGGGAGTGGGTGTCCTTTGATACCCAGCAGCAGTTACAACCTCCCTCCCTCCCTCTTTCCCTCAATCCCTCCTCACCCCTAGCATGCTGCCCCCTCCTCCTGCTTCATCAAGCAGCGTTGGTAAAGTGTCTGCATGTAGCTAGGAACCACAGCAGGGGCAGCTGCCTCACCCATATGTCAAGAGCATTGATTTAATTATTTGAAAAGGAATCATTCGAAGTGGAGCTCTGTGCACCTCCAGCCTTCTGATGGAGCATAGAGGGGAGGGGAAAGTGCCTCATCCTGGGGACCCTGCCTGGGTCAGGGTGACTCTCAGACTCCCAGGCCCAGATGGGACTCTCTCTGTGGGCTTCTTTACAGAGGATAAGGTAGGTCAGTGCTGTGGATCTCTCCAAGTATCCCTCCTTTAAACATTTGGAACTCTTCACAGCCCTCTTGGGTTATAATAATGTGTTCTCTGCTTATTCGTTGTGCCCATTTCTTATTGTAACACTACTATGTAGATAGTTCAGTGCCACAGAGCAAGGCGGACTTACGCTAAGGGTGTGGGAAAATGGGATAGAGATTAGTTCCAGTCTGGTTTTGTTTTCCACACCTTGAGAGTGTAAATAGTGGGGTACCAGTCTCAGAACCCTTTCCCACCACTTTGGGGCCTCGGCTAAAACAAAGCACCCACGCATGCCATTGGGCTGCACACAGTCACTCAATTCAGCCAGCTCAGCCCAGCCCAGTACACAAAGACACAGGAGCCACAGGAGCCACAGCACAGTAGCGGCGCAGTGGGAATATGACTGGGGTTAAGCAGTTCAGCTGAGTGCTGCTATGGAGAGAGACTGGGAGGCCAAGAACACACTCAGATAGTATACATAAATGGCATTAATTCCCTCTTGGTTTTGAGCATATAACGGGCAGTTTAGCCCATTAGAGATAAGTTATACTCTTTTATACTCTTATAACATGATCATCAACTCTCAGGCTAATAAGCTAATGGTGATGCAATGTTGCAGGTTGTGTCTGTGATGGTTGGTGGTGGGGCGCTCCTCGATTACGTGATGTTTGGTCAATGTGGAAAAGCACAGCTGTGGGCAGACAGCATAATTAGGGCTCTGATTCCAAAAAGGAGACATGAAGAGACTATGAGTGTGTCGTGGGGTGAAACACGCACGCACACACGCACGCACATGCACACACACAGACAGACACACACAGACAGACACAGACACACACTTCATATTTTTCCTTGTTTTATTTGTTAACGTCTTAAATGGAGTGGAATATTTGAATAAACGACAGTAGCTAAAGAGGGACAAAAGAAATGGATCTTACTAAAGGAATTGAAGGTCATTTGGTTTTAGCGCTGCTGCGGTCAGTTAATAGGCGGGTATTGAGTGTCATGCTCAAATGTAAGAGAGATGACGTGAGAAGAAACCTGTGTTAGGTTATGTCATCACCACATGTTTTAAGTTGCAGTAACAGTCTAAAGCTATTGCCATCACGTTGATAGAATAACAGTCTCTTCTCCTCGACTTTGTCACATAAATGACGGATTCTAACTTATCCACTGTTGAAGTGTTTATAGACTGTGTTCAGAGTACTTTTGTCAGTTCACGCTAACCAGTAGGACAGAGTGTCATGTTTTAGTAGCAGTTGACTTTGGAGCACAGGGACAGGAAAGTGGCAGGACACATCATGAGCCCTTGGAGAGGTCCAACAATCCTGAGGTCTCTTTATTTTGCCTGACGGACCGCAATTGTTATGCAGTGGTTTCTGATGTAAGGATCGTTCGGTCACTACAGCCCACTCTCGGCCCTGACCTTCTTCTAAATTAAAATCCATTCCCTATGCACGCACGTAAACAGGTAAACACAAATGCACTCACATACTCTATTAACACACACACACAGACACACACAGACACACACAGTCTAGTACAGCTAACCTTGTGGGGACACAATTCAGTCCCATTCAAAATGCTATTTTCCCTAACCCCTAACCCCTAACCCTAAACCTAACCCTAACCCGTACTCTTACCCTTACCCTAACCTTAACCTTAACCCTAACCCTAAATCTAACCCTAGCTCCTAACCCTGACCCTAAAACTAACCGTAGCTCCTAACCCTAACCCTTAACGTAATTCTAACCCTAACACTAATTCTAACCTTAACCCCAAACCCCCTAGAGATAGCATTTGACCCCGAGGGGACTAACAAAATGTCCCCAGTTGGTAAAATATTTGTTAGTTTACTATTCTTGTGGGGACTTCTGGTCCCCACAAGAATAGTTCAACAAATCCATACACACACACACACACACACACACATACATATTGTTCTGTATTGTACTCTGTAGGGCCAAAGAAGAGCCCCCCTACAGCTGTCTTGCATCCCATTTTCTTGGGGCATTGAACTTGAACTTCGACCCTCTCTGATGTTCTTAAAGCCGCCTCAGAGACTTGGCACCCTGCTGGGCCATGCGATGCAGCTTGCCCACTCTCACTGAGGTCCATAGCTCCTACTTACCTCAGCTACAAGAAAGGACTGTCAATAAAGACTGAATTTACAATGCCACATACCTATAAATCATTTTCAAGATGTTTTGCAGTTGCTACACTATCTCTATAATATGAACATTGAAAGTAAGATATACAAAGCAGCAATTCTGTCAGCTAGATATTCGTTAGCCATTAAAAGCCTTCATTTGATTGCTCTCTGGTTTATAGTGCTCCTGTTCTGTAGGATTTACTGACGCCCCCCCCATCCGTTCGTAAACACCCGCGGGTCGTACCGCTTATCCTGGTTAGAGGGGGAGCCACGTGCCTCCTGTTTCCTCTCCTAATTTACAGGGGTCGGTTGGAGAGTCACACACAGACTCCCATTGGAGGGGGTCATAGACAGATCACGCTCCCCAGATCTCACCCTTATTAGACCCACCCCAACCCTGCTCCTCACCCCAGACTCCACCCCACTCTCCTGTATTAGTCACCCCTAATGAGTGCTTGGTCAGGGGATATAGACAGGCTGGATGACAGCACCGCTGATAGTGTAAAGCCTGTGTATGCATGCATGTGTGTGTGCACTTTTTATTTCAGCTTTATTTTGACAGGGAATCATGCTAAGACCAAGGTCCCTTTTACAGATGAGCCCTGTATAAACATCAATACACATCAATATACAAACCGCAAAACACAATAATAGAAAACATACGCATTCTTCAGTAAAAAGTTTCTCAATCAGCGTTTTGAATTGCTCTAGAGCAGGGTTAGGCAAATAGATTCAGCCACAGGGCTATTTACAGTGGGGAAAAAAAGTATTTAGTCAGCCACCAATTGTGCAAGTTCTCCCACTTAAAAAGATGAGAGGCCTGTAATTTTCATCATAGGTACACGTCAACTATGACAGACAAAATGAGAATTTTTTTTTGAATTTATTTGCAAAATATGGTGGAAAATAAGTATTTGGTCAATAACAAAAGTTTCTCAATACTTTGTTATACACCCTTTGTTGGCAATGACACAGGTCAAACGTTTTCTGTAAGTCTTCACGAGGTTTTCACACACTGTTGCTGGTATTTTGGCCCATTCCTCCATGCAGATCTCCTCTAGAGCAGTGATGTTTTGGGGCTTTCGCTGGGCAACACGGACTTTCAACTCCCTCCAAAGATTTTCTATGGGGTTGAGATCTGGAGACTGGCTAGGCCACTCCAGGACCTTGAAATGCTTCTTACGAAGCCACTCCTTCGTTGCCCGGGCGGTGTGTTTGGGATCATTGTCATGCTGAAAGACCCAGCCACGTTTCATCTTCAATGCCCTTGCTGATGGAAGGAGGTTTTCACTCAAAATCTCACGATACATGGCCCCATTCATTCTTTCCTTTACACGGATCAGTCGTCCTGGTCCCTTTGCAGAAAAACAGTCCCAAAGCATGATGTTTCCACCCCCATGCTTCACAGTAGGTATGGTGTTCTTTGGATGCAACTCAGCATTCTTTGTCCTCCAAACACGACGAGTTGAGTTTTTACCAAAAAAGTTATATTTTGGTTTCATCTGACCATATGACATTCTCCCAATCCCCTTCTGGATCATCCAAATGCACTCTAGCAAACTTCAGACGGGCCTGGACATGTGCTGGCTTAAGCAGGGGGACACGTCTGGCACTGCAGGATTTGAGTCCCTGGCGGCGTAGTGTGTTACTGATGGTAGGCTTTGTTACTTTGGTCCCAGCTCTCTGCAGGTCATTCACTAGGTCCCCCCGTGTGGTTCTGGGATCTTTGCTCACCGTTCTTGTGATCATTTTGACCCCACAGGGTGAGATCTTGCGTGGAGCCCCAGATCGAGGGAGATTATCAGTGGTCTTGTATGTCTTCCATTTCCTAATAATTGCTCCCACAGTTGATTTCTTCAAACCAAGCTGCTTACCTAGTGCAGATTCAGTCTTCCCAGCCTGGTGCAGGTCTACAATTTTGTTTCTGGTGTCCTTTGACAGCTCTTTGGTCTTGGCCATAGTGGAGTTTGGAGTGTGACTGTTTGAGGTTGTGGACAGGTGTCTTTTATACTGACAACAAGTTCAAACAGGTGCCATTAATACAGGTAACGAGTGGAGGACAGAGGATGGTTGGGAGGCCGGAACATAATGATAATAATTTATACACTGCAAATTGACTACAACTAAGCCCAAAACGAGATTGTAATTGACAATAACAATCATTTCATACCTTGATTACATTGAGAAACGATCACGTCTCTTTTTTCATTTATGGGAATGCTTTTTTACCAAAAAATTAAAAAAGATATGTGCGCCTTTGTATGTGTGTGTGGCTTATAAAGGGGAGCATTCAATATGTCGTTACCATTCAAGAAAAGAAGCAGGCCTATTTACAACACCCTCTTTCTCTTTCATGTTCTTTCTCTTGACTATGTGTCTCTGGCTCTTTTCTACCAACCAGGGACCCATGCTACAGGAATTACTCAAGTTGCACATTGGAATAGAGATCTGGTGTCTTGTTGTTGCAGAACATTTAGAGTGGGAGATGTGTTTATCCATATTATAAGTCCTTTCATTTGGAAATTAGGCTAGAGCATCATCTCCATCTGATTTTAGAGATCAACAGGCGAAAACTGGGTGGTTATTGTGGTCCCCAGAGAGGAGCTGTGACATGAGATTGTCAGTTCATGTGTGCATCCTAAATGGCTCCCTATTTCTTATATAGTGCACTACTTTTGACCAGGGCTTGTGTTTTATACTACGTGTTGCAATGCTGAGAAAATGGATAAGAAGGAATTAGTTGGGATTTAGGCATTTATGCATCTTAGCCACTGTACAGGATATGCCGTCAATGATAACCTGTAACAGTTTGTGGATTAGGAAGTGTCACACAGATTCATAGTAAAGTACCGTATCTACTGTATGCTTGAAGACAGACGGTTCCTATTGGATGAATTGATGATCTTATCAAAGTGGGGTCTGGAATGGTTTGCTTGCTTATGCTTATTGTCTTCAAGGATAAACTGATCAGCATGCAACATCACCATACCAATCACCGAACAGGTGTCCGCAGTTAACAGAACCCAGGTTGTATAGGGACTCACTACATGATGGGGAGAGAGAGGGAGAGAGAACCTGTGTAGCCTGTGAAGGACCAGGGAAGGATCACTGAGACAGACTTAATGACCTGCTTGTTAGTGGAAGTGCGGGATATAGGCTGTGTATTGGCTGTACCGCTGCTCGGGACCGGCCACACTTGATCAGGGATTTACTGAAGCCTCAATTCTGCCATCTGTCCCCAGTCTGCCAAGAGCAGCCCAGTGGAGAGGCCTGGAGATGAACGAGTTTCCCACATTGCCCATACTGAAGGGGGTGTGGGAGAGAGAGAGAGAGAGAGAGAGAGAGAACTCTCTGTCTGAATGGGGTTTGTACTCGGCTGGGTGGGAGGGGGAGTCCTGCATGCAAAAAAGGAGAGAGAGAAAGAAAAGAGAGGAAAAAAACAATGCGAAAAGAAAAGAACAGGCACAACAGAAGCCTGCTGAAGAACGGTGCGTTGGTCAGTGAATTGTGATGTCCCGCTCCCGCCCTAACAACAGCCACCCCTCTGGGTCCCGTCTCTGTTTTGGACGTCTTTGAAAGGCAATTAGCATTTCATCCAGGCCTCACTGGTTACATGCGATGAAGTAATACTCTGTCTAATTTGGCCCTTTTTGTCCGGGTGCTGTAGAGAGCTCGTCCTTGTTTAATCCCCTGAAAGTGCATTTCTGTCTAGCTCAATCATTGTGTGTGTTGTACAGGCTAATCAGTCAGAAGAGAGAGCCAGCTCCAGGGCGCTCAGAGCACTCAATGGAACTCGCTTGTTTTGTCTGGGATTCTACCCACTTTTCTCAAAGAAAAAAAATCATTGTGTTTTTGGTTTGAGAAGATGTGAGATGCAGTTGGTGCAATTTGAGAGCAGCCAACCGCAGCCGTGGGGACGGGGCAATGCCTCTGTTAGACATTCTCTTTTTTCCTGTCCACAGTAAAAATGCACCCGTGATTGGCACCATCTCCACAAGAGGAATATAATTTGGTAGAAAAAGTATGCTGTCAATGTGCTTGATAACCTGTGATTGTATTGTTTGTATTCTTTTTTGTTGTTGCATTGTTTGTATATCGTTGTAATTTTAATTTGTGCGACTTTCCTTGCCTACCAGTGTATCAGTGTTTTGTTACTTGTCATGTTTTATGTTTCTTGTGGACCCCAGGAAGAGTAGCTGCTGCTTCTGCAAAAGCTAATGGGGATCTAAATGAACAAACAAACGTCTGACAATATGTGACTGACCTTTCTTGTTTTCTTTTTATACTTTCTCCTTCTCCCTAAGATGGAATGATATCCTTTTTCTCCCACTCAGACCTCTCTGCACCCCTCAAAAACACATTTCCAAAATTGTTGGGCTAATGCTAGCTTCTCTGTGTTTCCCCCCAAAATAAATAGAAGTGCATTTCCAGAATAGCTCTCTAAATTAGTGTTTAGCCAACAACAATTTTCGTCACATTTAATGATGTATGTTTTTTGCCATAGTCACTTATTACATTTCTTAATTTCCCTCAAACTCTGGATGTTGAGAACTTCCACTGATCTAAAAATACTGAAGGAGAAACTATATGTGAAATTGCAATTATGGGTTTGTGTGCTGACCGTATAAGGCAGCCCTTCGTGGCCAGCGAGGAGAAATGTCATGGAGGGTGGTTTCTGAGGTAGCCTAACACATGGGGGTGGCATCACTCGTGTAGAGTTTGCTCAAATAGAAAACTAACCAACAAACACAGAGGATACATTCTACTTTTGGCAAAGACACCAAGCTACAGAAATGAAGAGAAAATTAAACAGCCTTTTCCAGGAAAACTGCAAAACATGGTGGTTTCATCACTAACATTAGCCTGACTGAAAGGCCTACCAGGGCCAAGCTAGATTGGTTGAGACTTGAGCCCTGTTTATAGCTGGTTCTAACATGCAGCCTTTTTCATTTTTAGAATGTTTTGAAATGTTATTGAAAATGAAATACAGAAATATCTCATTTTCATAAGTATTCACACCCTTGAGGCAATACATGTTAGACTCACCTTTGGCAGTGATTACAGCTATGAGTCTTTCTGGGTAAATCTCTAAGAGCTTTGCACACCTGGATTGTACAATATTTGCACTTTTTTTTATTCATTTTTTTTTATTCTTCAAGCTCTGTCAAGTTGGTTGTTGATCATAGCTCGACAGCTATTTTCAAGTCTTGCCATAGATTTTCAAACCGATTTAAGTCAAAAATGTAACTAAGCCACTCAGGAACATTCAATGTTGTCTTGGTAAGCAACTCCAGTGTATACTTGGCCTTGTGATTTAGGATATTGTCCTGCTGAAAGGTGAATTCATCTCCCAGTGTCTGGTGGAAAGCAGACTGGAACAGGTTTTCCTCTAGGATTTTGCCTGTGCTTATATCTCCATTCTGTTTACTTTTTATCCTAAAAAACTCCCCAGGCCTTAACGATTACAAGCATACCCATAACATGATGCAGCCACCACTATCCTTGAAAATATGGCGAGTGGCGGCAGGTAGCTTAGTGGGTAAGAGCGTTGTGCCAGTAACCGAACGGTCGCTGGTTCTAATCCCCGAGCCGACTAGGTGACAAATCTGTCGATGTGCCCTTAAGCAAGGCACTTAACCCTAATTGCTCCTGTAAGTCGCTCTGGATAAGAGCGTCTGCTTAATGACGTAAATGTAAATGTAAAATATGGCGAGTTGTGTATTGGATTTGCCACAAACATAACACTTTGTATTCAGGACAAAAAGTTAATTGCTGAATGTATTCAACCAAAATGTGTCTTCTGCATTTAACCCAACCCCTCTGAATCAGAGAGATGCCTTAATTGACATCATCAGCACCCGGGGGTTAACTGCCCTGCTTAATGGCAGAACAGCAGGTCTTGCCTCCTTGCTGGCTCGGGGATTCGAACAAGCGACCTTTCGGTTACTGGCCCAACGCTCTTAACTGCTAGGCTAACTGTCGCCCTGCCGTACCTTTGACAAATTATTTGCAGAACTACTTTAGTGCCTTGTTTCAAACAGGCTGCATGTTTTGGAATATTTGTATTCTGTACAGGCTTCCTTCTTTTCACTCTGTCAATTAGGTTAGTATTGTGGAGTAACTTCATGTTGATCAATCCTCAGTTTACTCCTATCACACTCATTACAACTCTGTAACTGTTTTAAAGTCACCATTGGTGAAATCCCTGAGCGTTTTCCCATCTCTCCTACAACTGAGTTAGTGCATGACGCCTGTATCTTTGTAGTGACTGGGTGTATTGATACACCATCCATAGTGTAATTAATAACTTCACCATGCTCAAAGGGATAATCAATGTCTGCTTTTTTTATTTGTACCCATCTACCAATAGGTGCCCTTCTTTGCGAGGCATTGGAAAACCTCCCTGGTCTTTGTGGTTGAATCTGTGTTTTGAAATTCACTGGTCGACTGAGGGACCTTACAGATAATTGTATGTGTGGGGTACAGAGATTAGATAGTAATTCAAATAATCATGTTAAACACTATTATTGCGCACTGAGTGAGTCCATGCAACTTACTATGTAACTTGTTAAGCAAATGTAACTTATTTAGACTTGCCATAACAAAGGGGTTGAATACTTGTTGACTCAAGACATTTCAGCTTTAAATTCCACTTTGACATTATGGGGTATTGTGTGTAGGCCAGTGACACAAAATCTCAATGTGATCCATTTTCAATTCACACTGTAACACAACAAAATGTGGAAAAAGTCAAGGGGTGTGAATACTTTCTAAAATCACTGTATGTAGCGACACTTTGGGATGTATGAAGTGCACTGCCTGCCACTCCCAGTGTGGCCTGTCTCACAGGGTAACCCTGATCCCAGATCAATGGAAAGACACCCCCCTGTCACAGACACTGTGATGTACTAGAGTTACTGACAGACACTTCCAATGTGGCCCAGCTGACTCCAGATCAGGAAACAGAACTTGATGATGAATGAAATCCCACAGCCGCCCCATGTTTAAATCCTGTGGATCTGTGTGAACATAAACCGCTAGACACAACCACAGGCTCATCCGTGGGAGGACTTTTTAGAACTAGGGAAATCTAAGGGCTGGGAAAGCCCATCATAAAAACGATGAATTCTCAAGACTGGGTTTTAAAACATTGGCTTGGCATTTGCATTAGCATGGGATTGAACAAGCTTCAATAGAATAAAGCAGGTCTAGAAGAAAGCACAGTATGTATGTTCAAATTAATTAATAATCGCAGTTATAATCGCACTGATCCAGTGATTGGCGCACATTGACAGAGTCATCGTGTACTTGTGTGTCTGCTGTAGGAGTCTTTTTTTAGAAGGTTGTCAGCATCAGACAGCATGTCTATTACTTGGCACCGTGCTCACGTGATCAACCAAAGACACCTCATACAGAAGCCTAATATATTGACATATGTTTCAAATACAATACATATGTGTAAGATATGTACTAATATTTGAAATAAATATACTGAACAAAAATATAAACGCAACATGCAACAATTTCAACGATTTTACTGAGTTACAGTTCATATAAGGAAATCAGTCAATTTAAATAAATTACTTAGGCACTAATCTTTGGATTTCACATGACTGGGCAGGGGCGCAGCCATGGGTGGGCCTGGGAGGGCATAAGCCCACCCACTTGGTAACCAGGCCCACCCACTGGGGAGCTAGGCCCAGCCAATCAGAATGAGTTTTTCCTTTATTACATACAGAAATGTTCCTCCGTTTCATCAGCTGTCCAGGTGGCTGGTCTCAGACGATCCTGCGGGTGAAGAAGCTGGATGTAGAGGTCCTGGGCTGGCGTGGTTACACGTGGTGTGCGGTTGTGAGGCCGGTTGGATGTACTGCCAAATTCTCTAAAACGACGTTGAAGGTGGCTTATGGTAGAGAAATTAACTTTAAATTATCTGGCAACAGCTCTGGTGGACATTCCTGCAGTCAACATGACAATTGCACGCTCCCTCAAAACTTGAGACATCTGTGGCATTGTGTTGTTTGACAAAACTGCACATTTTAGAGTGGCCTTTTATTGTCCCCAGCACAAGGTGTACCTGTGTAATGATCATGTTGTTTAATCAGCTTCTTGATATGCCACACCTGTCAGGTATATAGATTATCTTGGCAAAGGAGAAATGCTCACTAACAGGGATGTAAACACATTTGTGCACAACATTTGTGAGAAATACGTTTTTTGTGCGTATGGAAAATACATGTATTACTCATATGTCCATATATTTCACATACTGTATACACTGAGTGTACAAAACATTAGGAACACATTCCTAATATTGAGTTTCACCCCCTTTTGCAGCATTGCAGTTCATGACACACTCAAACCGGTGTGCCTGTCACCTACTACCATACCCCGTTCAAAGGCACTTAAATCTTTTGTCTTGCCCATTCACCATCTGAATGGCACACATACACAATCTATGTCTCAATTGTCTTAAAAATCCTTCTTTAACCTGTCTCCTTCCCTTCATCTACACTGATTGAAGTGGATTTAACAAGTGACATCAATAAGGGATAATAGCTTTCACTTGGATTCACCTGGTCAGTCTATGTCAACGAAAGAGCAGGTGTTCTTAATGTTTAGTTCCCTCAGTGTATGTGCAAGAAATGTAACTAAATGCATGTAAAATGCAATAGAAAAAAGGTACACTACAAAAATGTATTTTCCCTTTGTGAGCTCAGAAAGTCACTGGAAGGTCGCATCTGAAAAACAAAATATAATGTACCAATAACCTCTGTGCACTTATCATCTGTATTTGAAAATAAGGTCTTTAAACAAGTTGACAGTTACCCTGAGGATAATGCGACCAGAGAGTCAGTGAAAAAAAATCCACACAAGATGAAGAATCAGGGGTTAATGTGTGACTACCCAATTAGGTCGGCTACCTGATTTGGTCGAGCTCCAATGTTAGCAACGGTTCCGTAAGCCCCAGTGGCAGGTTAGGTGAAATACAGGTTAGGATAACTGAATTGGCAGGTTAGGATAATTAACGTAGCAGGTTACGTGAATTAATGTGCCAGGTTAGGTGAATTCACGTGGCAGGTTAGGATAATTAGGTTAAGGTTAGGAAAAGGGTTAGGGTAAGGGTAAGGCTTAGCTACAATGCACCCCGACCAAATCACGTTGTCTGACCTAATCAAGTCGTGACAAATGTTCATGAACATCAAATGTATACTTATAATGCAGATTCCTTAACCTCAAGTGTCCATTTTCAGACTCACAAGTTGACAGTTACCCTGTGGATAATGCAGAGAGAGAGAGTCAGTAAAATAATTCCACACAAGATAAAGAATAAGGGGTTAATGTTCAGGCACTAGCTAGCTAAATGATACAAAATACATTGGCTGGGGTCTGTCCATAGGCAGTTGAAGCTCCAGACCAGAAGGATCCACTGCAGGGAAAAATAAAATTATTTTTAGGGATGGATTTAAATTTGCGTAATGGGTACCTGGTGGAAAATGTGGGAGGGTCAGGCAGTTTCAATTTCAGTCAAGGGGAGTGTTTAGTATTTTTTTTTATCTAGTCCAGGGGAGGGTCATGTAATTTGTAATTGATGAAATGTCAATAATTCTCTGTATTTTAGAATTAGTTGCTTATTAGGCTATATATCGACGTGTGCCCGATGCCACCCTCTTCTCTGATTCTCCGCTGGGTGCGCCTATAGGCTATTTAGTGTGGTCTCAATCAAATGATCCATAGCCTTTAGGCCAAAGGCTACGATGTGAATGCTCAGAGAAGCACAGAGCAAAGTTATATTAATAAGGCCTATCTGTCCATTCTTAGCCTGTAATTTCGGTAATTTGTGTGGTATTAAAAAATATTCTGCTAATATGTAAAATTATGTAGAATTGCATGAAATTTTCATAAAAGGCTTTTTTTTCTCTCAGACCTGCAAATACGATGATAGATTAATGCAATGCTTTTACTATAAAGGAGATCTTTCCACCCCTACTCTTGTCCATGGTGGTCTGCGAACCCACAACCTTCTGGTCCGCAGCCCTGTGCTCAATCAAAATTCCTGCGATGCCATAATGCTTACAGGACGAAGAACAGTTTCTAAAACTGCCTATCTAAGGCTCTGGTCTGTCCAAGAAGTGAGGTTAAACGGTAGACATGTTCTATGCTATCCACTTTATGTTTTAACTATTATTTTGGGTATAGGGGAGGGTCACTTGTTTGTTTTTTAAAGCGTTCAGGGAAGGTTTAGGTAAAATATATTTTGCTGAAGGGAGGGCCATCCATTTTCATTTCAAAGAGGTCTGATTTTCTCCATGTAACCCTAAATTATAAATACGTTCACTCCCTTAGCTAGAGATAATCTAGCTAGCTAGCCAGTTGTACCTATATTGCGGTCAGAGAAACCCAGCCCTCACTAAAAAACATAGCTACTCTTATTATGTTTCATAAGTGGCGGGTAGCCTCAATAGCTGCATCATTTATTTTCGAATTTTGCATGCAAACCCCACTTTGGGAACCTAATGCCAAGGTACAGAGGTCAATTACAATTCAGCATGATACATGTGGTGCAAAAACAGATTTAATTAACATACACTATCGTTCAAAAGTTTGGGGTCACTTAGACATTTCCTTGTTTTCCATGAAAACATACATTAAATGAGTTTGAATAGGAAATATAGCAAAATGCATAGGAAATGTAGTCATTGACAAGGTTAGAAATAACGATTTTTTATTGAAATAATAATTGTGTCCTTCAAACTTTGCTTTCATCAAAGAATCATCCATTTGCAGCAATTACAGCCTTGCAGACCTTTGGCATTCTAGTTGTCAATTTGTTGAGGTAATCTGAAGAGATTTCACCCCATGCTACCTGAAGCACCTCCCACAAGTTGGATTGGCTTGATGGGCACTTCTTACATACCATGCTTCTTACATGGTCCTCTGTAGCTCAGCTGGTAGAGCACAGTGCTTGTAACGCCAAGGTAGTGGGTTCGATCCCCGGGACCACCCATACACAAAAACAAAAAAAATTATGCATGCATGACTGTAAGTCGCTTTGGATAAAAGCGTCTGCTAAATGGCATATTATTATTATATGGTCAAGCTGCTCCCACAACAGCTCAATAGGTTTGAGATCCGGTGACTGTGCTGGCCACTCCATTATAAACAGAATACCAGCTGACTGCTTCTTCCCTAAATAGTTATTGCATAGTTTGGAGCTGTGCTTTGGGTCATTGTCCTGTTGTAGGAGGAAATTGGCTCCAATCAAGCGCCGTCCACAGGGTATGGCATGGCGTTGCAAAATGAATTGATAGCCTTCCTTCTTCAAGATCCCTTTTACCCTGTACAAATCTCCCACTTTACCACCACCAAAGCACCCCCAGACCATCACATTGCCTCCACCATGCTTGACAGATGGCATCAAGCACTCCTCCAGCATCTTTTCATTTGGTCTGCGTCTCACAAATGTTCTTCTTTGTGATCCGAAAACATCAAACGTTGATTTGTCGTCCATAACACTTTTTTCCAATCTTCCTCTGTCCAGTGTCTGTGTTCTTTTGCCCATCTTAATCGTTTCTTTTTATTGGCCAGTCTGAGATATGGCTTTTTCTTTGCAACTCTGCCTAGAAGGTCAGCATCCCGGAGTCGCCTCTTCACTGTTGACGTTGAGACTGGTGTTATGGGAGTACTATTTAATGAACTGCCAGTTGAGGACCTGTGAGGCGTCTGTTTCTCAAACTAGACACTCTAATGTATTTGTCCTCTTGCTCAGTTGTGCACCGGGGCCTCCCACTCCTCTTTCTATTCTGGTTAGTTTGCGCTGTTCTATGAAGGGAGTAGTACACAGCGGTGTACGAGATCTTCAGTTTCTTGGCAATTTCTCGCATGGAATAGCCTTCATTTCTCATAACAACAATAGACTGACGAGTTTCAGAAGAAAGTTATTTGTTTCTGGCCATGTTGAGCCTGTAATCGAACCCACAATTGCTGATGCTCCAGATACTCAACTAGTCTCAAGAAGGCCAGTTTTATTGCTTCTTTAATCAGCACAACAGTTTTCAGCTATGCTAACATAATTGCAAAAGGGTTTTCTAATGATCAATTAGCCTTTTAAAATGATAAACTTGGATTAGCAAACACAACGTGCCATTGGAACACTTTACTTATAGTTGCTGATAATGGGCCTCTGTATGCCTATGCAGATATTCCATAACAAATCAGCCGTTTCCAGCTACCATAGCCATTTACAACAATAACAATGTCTACACTTTATTTCTGATGAATTTGATGTTATTTTAAAGGACAAAAAATTGCTTTTCTTTCGAAAACAAGGACATTTCTACATTGTAGAATAATAGTGAAGACATCAAAACGATGAAATAACTCATATGGTATGGAATCATGTAGTAACCAAAAAAGTGTTAAACGAATCAAAATATATTTTATATTTGAGATTCTTCAAATAGCCACCCTTTGCCTTGATGACAGCTTTACACACTCTTGGCATTCTCTCAACCAACTTCACCTGGGATGCTTTTCCAACAGTCTTGAAGGAGTTCCCACAAATGCTGAGCACTTGTTGGCTGCTTTTCCTTCACTCTGCGGTCTGACTCATCCCAAACCATCTCAATTGGGTTGAGGTCGGAGGATTGTGGAGGCCAGGTCATCTGATGCAGCACTCCATCACTCTCCCTCTTGGTAAAATTGCCCTTACACAGCCTGGAGGTGTGTTGGGTCATTGTCCTGTTGAAAAACAAATGATAGTCCCACTAAGCCCAAACAAGATGGGATGGCGTATCGCTGCAGAATGCTGTGGTAGCCATGCTGGTTAAGTGTGCCTTGAATTCTAAATAAATCACAGACAGTGTCACGAGCAAAGCACCCCCACACCATAACACCTCCTCTTCCATGCTTTACGGTGGGAAATACACATGCGGAGATCATTTGTTCATCAACACCGCGTCTCACAAAGACACGGCGGTTGGAACCAAAAATCTCAAATTTGGACTCCAGACCAAAGGACACATTTCCACCGGTCTAATGTCCATTGCTCGTGTTTCTTGGCCCAAGCAAGTCTCTTCTTATTATTGGTGTCCTTTAGTAGTGGTTTCTTTGCAGTAATTAGACATTGAGGCCTGATTCACACAGTCCCCTCTGAACAGTTGATGTTGAGATGTGTCTGTTACTTGAATTCTGTGAAGTATTTATTTGGGCTGCAATTTCTGAGGCTGGTAACTCTAATGAACTTATCCTCTGCAGCAGAGGTAACTCTGGGTCTTCCATTCCTGTGGCGGTCCTCATGAGAGCCAGTTTCATCATAGCGCTTGATGGTTTTTGCGACTGACCTTCATGTCTTACAGTAATGATGGACTGTCGTTTTTCTTTGCTTATTTGAGCTGTTCTTGCCATAATATGGACTTGGTCTTTTACCAAATAGGGCTATCTTCTGTATACCCCCCTTACCTTGTCACAACACAACTGATTGGCTCAAACGCATTAAGAAGGAAAGAAATTCCACAAAGTAACTTTTAAGAAGGCACACCTGTTAATTGCATTCAAGGTGACTACCTCATGAAGCTGGTTGAGAGAATACCAAGAGTGTGCAAAGCTGTCATCAAGGCAAAGGGTGGCTATTTGAAGAATCTCAAATATAAAATATATTCTGGTTTGTTTAACACTTTTCTGGTTACTACATGATTCCATATGTGTTATTTCATAGGTTTTCACTATTATTCTACAATGTAAAAAATAGTAAAAATAAAGAAAAACCCTTGAATGAGTAGGTGTGTCTAAACTTTTGACTGGTAGTGTACATAGACTAGAAAGTGTGGTTATGAACCTAGGCCTATATATATATATTTGTTTTTACCCCTTTTTCATGATATCCAATTGATATTTAAAGTCTTGTCCCATCGCTGCAACTCTCCCATCGCTGCAAGGTCGAGAGCTATGCGTCCTCCAAAACACGACCTTGCCAAGCCGCACTGCTTCTTGACACACTGCTTGCTTAACCCGGAAGCCAGCCGCACCAATGTGTCGGAGGAAACACTGTACAGCTGGCGACTGAAGTCAGCGTGCATGCGCACGGCCCGCCTCAAGGAGTCGCTAGAGCGCGATGGGACAAGGACATCCCGGCCGGCCAAACCCGGGACTGTAGTGACACCTCTAGCACTGCTATGCAGTGCCTTAGACCGCTGCGCCACTCGAGGCCTCATAAACATATTCTTGACATATATGTAAATATATTTTGAATTCCCCCGCATTCTGTATATGTACATGTATTATAATACAATAGTTTTCTGTATGGAACTACACTTTGCGTCCTCAGTGACCACTCTGAAGCCAGTGACATGATTCTTCTTGTGTGGCCACAAGTATTCAGACCCCTTGACTCTTTCCACATTTTGTTACGTTAAAGCCTTATTTTAAAACGGATTAAATAAAAAATCAATCTACACACAATACCCCATAATTACAAAACGAAAACTGAAATACCTTATTTACATAAGTATTGCTATGAGACTCGAAATTGAGCTCAGGTGCATCCTGTTTCCATTGATCATCCTTGAGATGTTTCTACAACTTGATTGGAGTCCACCTGTGATAAATTCAATTGATTGGACATGATTTGGAAAGGCACACACATGTCTATATAAGGTCCTACAGTTGACAGTACATGTCAGAGCAAAAACCAAGCCATGAGGTTGAAGGAATTGTCCATAGAGCTCCGAGACAGGATTGTGTCGAGACATAGATCTGGGGAAGGGTACCAAAAAATGTCTGCAGCATTCAAGGTCCCCAAGAACACAGTGGCCTCCATCATTCTTAAATGGAAGAAGTTGGAACCACCAACACTCTTCCTAGAGCTGGCCGCCCTGCCAAACTGAGCAATCTGGGGAGAAGGGCCTTGGTCAGGAAATAGCTGCATCGGACCTTTCCAAAACTTTTTTAAGAGGTGTGTTTCAGATGTTTTTGGGAGGATGGACAACTGATATATTGGCTTTCTCTCTGCTTGAAATTCATCAGCTTACAGTGTATCAATGAAATGCAGGTAGTGAGTGGAATATTTAAGCAATAAGGCCCTGGGGGGTGTGGTACAGTATTTGGCCAATATACCACGGCTAAGGGCTGTTCTTAGCCACGACGCAACGCAGAGTGCCTCGATACAGCCCTTAGCCGTGGTACATTGGCCATATACTGTACCACACCCCCCGGGGCCCCCCGATGTGCCTTATTGCTATTGTAAACTGGTTACCAACGTAATTACAACAGTAAAAATACATGTTTTGTCATACCTGTGGTATACGGTCTGATATACCATGGCTTTCAGCCAATCAGCATTCTGGGCTCAAAACACCCAGTTTTATACCATGGCATTGTTGAATACTCCTTTCTGATTGGCTTAAAGGGCATTCTAGAGCGTGCATTATTTCCCTATCACGCACAGCATATTTGCACAGTAGAATTCAATGGCTATAGTTAATTTTTACATGTTTTGTTTGAGCTGCTTTTGAAAGCAAAAGTCGAATTGAAAACAGTATTGGTATTGTTGAATTCGATTTTCATAATAGCAAGCTAGGACTGACGGTTTGGTTAACTAAACTAGCAAGTCTGTTTGTTTGGTTACCATGGCAACTACTGTAGCTATCTAGTAAACTTGCTAGCTACTTCAGTGGATGTCGAACACATTTCTACCGGCAAATGAACACATTTCTAGTGGCAAATGTGTTAAATTATAGCCATGGTATAAAAGGGATAATCAACTCAGGGCTCTATGCGTTCTCTAGAAAATACTGCAACTCTGCTAGTGCGTTGTGGAACACACCTTCCACATCATTCATTATTTTCCATAGAATGCATAGCCCATCATTAATTATCCCTTACATAGGCCTATACAACCCAGATATTTCAGCAGTGCATTGTTTACTACACTATAATTCCAAGTGGTGGCACAAAGTGACTCTTTCCACTTTTGGCGGATGGAGGATGATGATGTATTATTTACAGCCACATCCATACTGTATATGATTTGGTTTTACCTTCCAACATACATTCATGTCAAATTGATACATTTATAATGTAAAAATATAGAAATGTACAGTGTTCAGCAGTTATCATATTATATTTAACTAGGCACTACATAATTGTGGTTCAGTAGTTATCTGTTTTGAGCAGTTTGATTAAGTGATAGTTCATTGTATTGCTAACAAATAACAAGAAAATCATATCAAAAGTAAAGTGAATATTGCATTTTGAAAAGCATAGATTGAATATGTGTCCAAATTGCAATGAACAAGAATTGCAACAAAGCGATTGAAAAACACTGTAAGACTACAGAGCAGGCCTGGCTCCCAGAAGGAGAAACCCTAGAGGTGGGCCCAGGCTGACCCCAGGAGCAGCCAGGTAACCAAACACCTCGTCACATCAGCTCCACAGGATCCAATGTAATCGCCCCCAAGTCTCAGTTACTATGCGCAGATCGGCCCTGTCAACCTTGTTGCCAAGTTGCCGACAGGTGACGGGGTCAAAACACCACTGTCCACCTCTGTCATCATCCTGGCAGCTGAGGGAGAGCAGTTGTCTAATGACTAGCTATCCATCACAAAGGAAGTGGTGCTAATGCTAAAGTGGGCAGTGTCTCCGAGCTACAGTATGTTCTCTGCTCCACTGGCTTTGATCTGTTAAGCTCCTGAAATGAGAGGCTTGCTTAATCGCCGTCCTGAATAAAGCTAAATGCCTAACACTATGAAACTTTCCTGGCAAGCGTGTGTGGCGCTTTGGCAAAGGGGCAATAATTCCAAACCAACTGCATAGAGAGAATGTAATAGAAGATGCTTCGTAAATAACAGGTTTACACTAACAGTGAAATGCTTACTTACAGATCATTTTCCAACAATGCAGAGTTAAAGATAAGGATAAAAACAAATAAATAATAGAAATAGTGACATGAGGAATAAATACACAGTGAATAAAAATAATAACGAATACTTACTCCAATAACATGGCTATATACAGGGAGTACCAGAACCGAGACGATGTGCAGGGGTACGAGATAATTGAGGTAGCTATGTACATAGAGTTAGGGGTAAAGTGACTAGGAAACAGGATAGATAATAGACAGTAGCAGCAGCGTATGTGCTGAGTGTGAAAGTGTGTGTGTGTACGTGTGTGAGTGTGAGTGTGTGTGTGGCGTCAGTATGCGTGTGTGCGCGTGTTATGTGTGTATGTGTGTGTTGGGGTGTCAGTGTAAGTACAGTGGGGAAAAAAAGTATTTAGTCAGCCACCAATTATGCAAGTTCTCCCACTTAAAAAGATGAGAGAGGCCTGTAATTTTCATCATAGGTACACGTCAACTATGACAGACAAAATGAGATTTTTTTTCTCCAGAAAATCACATTGTAGGATTTTTTATGAATTTATTTGCAAATTATGGTGGAAAATAAGTATTGTTGATGTACTGGGCCGTACTCAACACTAGGGCTGTTACGGTGACCGTATTACCGCCACACAGGCGGTCACGAGTCATAATGGCAGTCAAATTCCAGGTGACTGTTTAGTCATGGTAATTAGGCTTCTCCAAGCTCTGACGCTGCTGATGGTCATTAGTAACCTACCAAACTTGCTAACTGCCTGGTACTCAGCACTCTATTGTCCCTCTAATCACTCTGACATCAATGCAAAGGTAATCGCAAATCTAATCAAACACTTCATGAGAGCCCATGAGCTCATGTTGCTCAACATTTCTATAGGCTATGCAATTGCGTGAGAAAACAGACTGATGGCCTCTATTAAAAAGAGGAGGATCCCATCAGCTTTCTATAGACTAGGCCTACTACAGTGGGGAGAACAAGTATTTGATACACTGCCGATTTTGCAGGTTTTCCTACTTACAAAGCATGTAGAGGTCTGTAATTTTTATCATAGGTACACTTCAACTGTGAGAGACGTAATCTATGATTTTTAAGTAATTAATTTACATTTTATTGCATGACATAAGTATTTGATCACCTACCAACCAGTAAGAATTCCGGCTCTCACAGACCTGTTAGTTTTTATTTAAGAAGCCCTCCTGTTCTCCACTCATTACCTGTATTAACTGCACCTGTTTAAACTCGTTACCTGTATAAAAGACACCTGTCCACACACTCAATCAAACAGACTCCAACCTCTCCACAATGGCCAAGACCAGAGAGCTGTGTAAGGACATCAGGGATAAAATTGTAGACCTGCACAAGGCTGGGATGGGCTACAGGACAATAGGCAAGCAGCTTGGTGAGAAGGCAACAACTGTTGGTGCAATTATTAGAAAATGGAAGAAGTTCAAGATGACGGTCAATCACCCTCGGTCTGGGGCTCCATGCAAGATCTCACCTCGTGGGGCATCAATGATCATGAGGAAGGTGAGGGATCAGCCCAGAACTACACGGCAGGACCTGGTCAATGACCTGAAGAGAGCTGGGACCACAGTGTCAAAGAAAACCATTAGTAACAAACTACGCCGTCATGGATTAAAATCCTGCAGCGCACGCAAGGTCCCCCTGCTCAAGCCAGCGCATGTCCAGGCCCGTCTGAAGTTTGCCAATGACCATCTGGATGATCCAGATGAGGAATTGGAGAAGGTCATGTGGTCTGATGAGACAAAAATATAGCTTTTTGGTCTAAACTCCACTCGCCGTGTTTGGAGGAAGAAGAAGGATGAGTACAACCCCAAGAACACCATCCCAACCGTGAAGCATGGAGGTGGAAACATCATTCTTTGGAGATGCTTTTCTGCAAAGGGGACAGGACGACTGCACCGTATTGAGGGGAGGATGGATGGGGCCATGTATCGCGAGATCTTGGCCAACAACCTCTTTCCCTCAGTAAGAGCACTGAAGATGGGTTGTGGCTGGGTCTTCCAGCATGACAACGACCCGAAACACACAGCCAGGGCAACTAAGGAGTGGCTCCGTAAGAAGCATCTCAAGGTCCTGGAGTGGCCTAGCCAGTCTCCAGACCTGAACCCAATAGAAAATCTTTGGAGGGAGCTGAAAGTCCGTATTGCCCAGCGACAGCCCCGAAACCTGAAGGATCTGGAGAAGGTCTGTATGGAGGAGTGGGCCAAAATCCCTGCTGCAGTGTGTGCAAACCTGGTCAAGACCTACAGGAAACGTATGATCTCTGTAATTGCAAACAAAGGTTTCTGTACCAAATATTAAGTTCTGCTTTTTCTGATGTATCAAATACTTATGTCATGCAATAAAATGCAAATGAATTACTTAAAAATCATACAATGTGATTTTCTGGATTTTTACAGACCTCTACATGCTTTGTAAGTAGGAAAACCTGCAAAATCGGCAGTGTATCAAATACTTGTTCTCCCCACTGTATATTTATTTCTCAACTTTCCTAATAGTAAGCACATTGCTTCTGTTTACAACAGGATGGCATGAAAATGAACCACGGATATAGCGTCTTCCATTCACTATTTAAGTGCATAGATGAAATTTTTTCCCAATGTTCCGAGACCGGTGCATGATAACAGTCCATTCTAAATCAAAACAAGCCCACTGACAAAGAAATGATCAGTCTATAATTTTAATGGTAGGTTTATTTGAACAGTGAGAGACAGAATAACAACAAAAAAATCCAGAAAAATGCATGTCAAAAATGTTATAGAAAGATTTCTGGCTCCCAGGTGTCTTTTATACAGGTAACGAGCTGAGATTAGGAGCACACTCTTAAAGGGAGTGCTCCTAATCTCAGCTTGTTACCTGTATAAAAGACACCTGTCCACAGAAGCAATCAATCATTCAGATTCCAAACTCTCCACCATGGCCAAGACCAAAGAGCTCTCCAAGGATGTCAGGGACAAGATTGTAGACCTACACAAGGCTGGAATGGGCTACAAGATCATGGACACTGGCCACAAAAGTCATGGATTTTTTTCGGGGGCATTACGACAACACAAGGGGATGCTACCGGGAAATTCGCGGCATTATAATGGGCTTGTCAAATTGTGAATGAGAGACTGATGAAGTGTGTACAGCCTGCGCAAAAAACAAAGTAGAGCTCATGCCTTTCATGCAACTTTTTTCAAATCATCATTAGAGTCACATCATGCAGCCTTAGAATGTATTAAAAAGCAAAAAACATATAGCCCAACGTCTGTATCACAACTAAAGTGGCCAAAAAGCTTCTTAAAATTAAGCACATTAATCCGCTTTGCAACGGTTGTAGAGCCTAACTGGTATTCATATGCAGCGCGTGAATTTCAAGTTTGTGGAAGATACATTTCAACATAAAAATGCACCTTTATAATAAAAGTATTACATGTATAAGTGCATTTGCAGTCACTTTTGAGAATGGTGTTTTCCTGCTAATGGAACATTCACGCTTATAGCCTACTGCCGTGTGCACATTGCTGCGCTTATAATGTGAAGAAATATCCTAATAGTTTATCAACATTTTAAGCTAAACGTTCTAATCTGTTGCGTCAGCCTCATTACTTAAAAAAAGTTTTTTGATGCTGGTGGTTGTATTAATTTGGGATCTATCGCATCCCACAACTGTCCCAGACTATGTTTGGAATATTTATTTCTCGCACAGAATAGGTCAACTTTTGTACTATAGGGGATAGTAGATTGACATAGCCTAGTGCTTTTGCTGTTCATTAGGCCTACTCATCTTGTTGGCTGACGAAAAGTAAATGTGGACAGTTCTTCCAATATCTTCAGTATGCGCCTCGGAATTGGATAAGGACTTGTGCAGTTGTGTCTCCGATGTGTCTGTCTTCACTTGTAGCCTGTGAGAAAGACACAGTCACTTGACAGAGAGCCATGTGAGTGTGTCACAATCGTTGAGAGACGGGTCAGACCAAGGTGCAGCGTGAAAAGCGTACATGTTTATTAACTAAATAAACATAAAACAAAACAAGAACCAACGTAAAGTGAAGTCCTCAGGCTATACACATACAAGCCTAAACGGAACAAGATCCCACAACTAAGGTAGGCAACCAGGCTACCTAAGTATGATCCCCAATCAGAGACAACGAGCGACAGCTGTCTCTGATTGGGAATCACACCCGGCCAAACATAGAAATACAACCTAGAAATGCAACATAGAAATAGACTAACATAGATCTCAAATAGACACCCTGACTCAACAAACAAGAGTTCCATAGGTCAGGGCGTGACAGAGTGAGAGGTGCTTCGGTGTGCCAAGCCTGGAGAACGGAATTATAACTATTACATTCAGCCCAAGGGCACAATGCCCACTGGCCGCAAAAGGCATGGATTTTTTTAGGGGGCATTACGGCCACACAAAGGGGATGCTGCCGGGAAATTCTAGGCATTATCAAGTGCTTGTCAAATTGTGAATGAGAGACTAATGAAGTCTGTACAGCTTGCACAAAAAACAAAGCAGAGCTCATGTCTTTCATGCAACTTTTTTCAAATCATCATTAGAGTCTCATCATGCAGCCTTAGAATGTATTAACAATCTAAACATGTAGCCCAATGTTTGTATCACAACTAAAGTTACATAAATAACTCTAAATTAAGCACATAGGAGTACCTGTTTCTTTGTTAACCGCTCAAAACAGAATAACCGCATGTGCGCAGTCCCTCAAATATTTTGGAGAAAATATCCTTTCTATTTTATTTCAGCTATGTTAATATTCTTCATTCTATAAAATATTATAATATAATGCCATGCAATTCTAAGCAAATTTTGTCTGCTAAATTAACTAGTGTAGCCCACATTCATATGGCATAGCCAGATCAGGGCCTAATATCAGGACAAGTCAAGAGTATGCTATTCTGTTCTTCTGAAACAGACTACATTTTCTTCATATCATGTTTCTTTAGACCTGTCTAAAATAAATAATGGATTTATTAGACTTTTTTAAATGTAGATATTCCAAAGGTCTGCATCTGTGGCTTGTAGGCTATGTGTGGAAGCCAGGAGATGCTAAATGTGTTTATGTTAATTAACAGTCAATTACCGTGAGACCGGCAGTTATTTGCTTGACAATCACTGGCTGACAAAAGTTCATCACCGCCACATCCCTACTCACCACCTTCTGTAGCGCCTTGTGGTCGGATGCCTTGCAGTTGCTGTACCAAGCTGTGATGCAGCCAGTCAGGATGGTCTCAATGGTGCAGCTGTAGGGCCTGAGGGCCCTTGACAAATCTTTTCAGCCTCCTGAGGGGGGAGAGGCGCTGTCGTGCCCTCTTCACAATTGTGTGGGTGGACCATGTTAGTGATGTGGACACCGAGGAACTTGAAGCTCTCGACCCGCTCCACAACAGCCCCATCAATGTGGATGGGGGCGTGCTCGGCCCTCCGTTTCCTGTAGTCCACAATCAGCTCCTTTGTCTTGCTGATGTTGAGGGAGAGGTTGTTGTCCTGGCACCACACTGCCAGGTCTCTGACCTCCTCCCTATAGGCTGCCTCATCGTCGTCGGTGATCAGTCCTACCACCGTCGTGTCGTCAGCAAACTGGATGATAGTGTTGGAGTCGGGGACTGAGGGCCACCCGTGTTGATGGTCAGCATGGCGGATGTGTTGTTGCCTACCCTCACCACCTGGGGGCGGCCCGTCACGAAGTCCAGGATCCAGTTGCAGAGGGAGGTGTTCAGTCCCAGGTCCTGAGCTTGGTGATGAGCTTGGAGGGGACTATGGTGTTGATTGCTGAGCTGTAGTCAATGAACATCATTCTTACATAGGTATTCCCTTTGTCCTGGTGGGTTAGGGCAGTGTGCAGTTCAATAGAGATTGCGTCATCTGTGGATCTGTTGGGGCGGTATGCGAATTGGAGTGGGTCTAGAGTGTTTGAGATTATGGTGTTGATGTGACCCATGACCAGCCTTTCAAAGCATTTCATGGTTAAGATATGAATGCTACGGGACGATAGTCATTTAGGCAGGTTACCTTGGCGTTATTGGGCACGAAGACTATGGTGGTCTTCTTGAAATAAGTTGGTATTACAGACCGGTTCAGGGAACGGTTGAAAATGTCAGTGAAGACACTTGCCAGCTGGTCAGCGCATGCTCTGAGTACGCGTTCTGCTATTCTGTCTGGCCCCGTAGCCTTGCGAATGTTAACCTGTTTAAAGGTCTTACTCACATTGGTGATGGCGAGTGAGATCACACAGTCGTCCGGAACAACTGGTGCTTTCATGCATAGTTCGGCATTTATCTTGTCTGGTAGGCTCGTGTCACTGGGCAGCTCGCGGCTGGGTTTCCCTTTGTAACCCGTGATAGTTAGAAAGCCTTGCCACATCCGTTGAGCTTCTGAGCCGGCGTAGTAGGATTCGATCTTAGTCCTGTATTTACACTTTGCCTGCTTGATGGTTCATCAGAGATCGTAGCAGGATTTCTTCTAAGCATCAGGATTAGTGTAATCCATGGCTTCTTGTATGTACGTACGGTCACTGTAGGGACATTGTCGTCGATGCACTTATTAATGAAGCTGGTGACTGATGTGGTAAACTCATTGTTATCAGATGAATCCCGGAACATATTCCAGTCTGTGCTAGCGAAACAGTCCTGTAGCGTAGCATCCGCTTCATCAGACCACTTCCATATTGAGCGCGTCACTGGTACTTCTTCTTTGAGATTTTGCTTGTAAGCAGGAAGCAGGAGGATAGAGTTATGGTCTGATTTTCCAAAGGAAAGGAGAGCGAGGGCCTTGTATGTGTTTCTGTGTGTGGAGTAAAAGTTTTGTCACCTCTAGTTGCACAGGTGACATGCTGGTAAAAATGAGGTAAAATGGATTTCAGTTTCCCTGCATTAAAATCACAGCTTGTTGCGTGCGGTCTAAGTGCCAGTGGTGGTAAATAAACAGCGAAGAAAAATCTAGATGAAAACTCATAAATAGTATGATCTGCAGCTTGTCATGAGGTATTCTAACTCAAGGCTTCCTTAACATTAGAGAATGCGCACCAGCTGTTGTTAACAAAGAGACACACCCCTCCTCCCTTTGTCTTACCAGAGTCTTCCGTCCGTTCTTGACGATGCATAGAAAAACCAGCGAGATGTATATTATCCATGTCCTCGTTCAGCCTCGACTCTAAGAAATATAGAATATTACACTTTTTAATTTCCCATTGATAGGATAGTCTCAAACTGAGCTCATCCAGTTTGCTCTCCAGTGACTCCATGTTCACCAATAGAACAGAGGGCTATAGCGGTCTATTTGCTCGCCCACGTAGTTTCATCAGGATTCCGCTTGCCTGCCTCTCTTTCGCCGCTGTTTCCTCTTTCGAGTCCCCGGGATTTGGGCCTGGGTCCGGAGTAAGCAGAACATCCAGAGCTGCAGAGTCGTTTAAGTAATCATTTTCATCCAAATCGAGGTTAGAGGATGTTTCTTGATTCCAGCTTCAAGGTTTAGATGAATATGCAGTCTGAATACAGTAAATGCAAATTGATTTGATATGAATTTGGATCTTATCATCAAATAAATTCAATCCAATGTGTTTCCACTTTGCAGGCTACATTGTCTATCCAGACTGTGTCAACTCGTCAGGGGTCTGTTGTGAGGTTGGCATTAAGACAGCCAGGTCCCCAGTGTCCTGGCCTCTACCCTCCCCTCTCCCTCTCTGTCTGGCTGAGGAGATCTATGATGGACAGATTTGGTACTGTGTGTATGGTGCCACTTCAATCTGTGCTCCACTGTCCTGGCCTATCACCCCGCTGTCTGCAGTCTCTGGCCTCTGAGGCCTTTGACGCTCCCGGGAGGACGTATGTCCCGTGGTGGTACTGGCAGAAGTGTGTGTGGAGTCGGACTGCTCAGAGCCTTATCAATGTCAGGAGGCTCAGCCAGGCTCTCCATGCTGCCTTGTGCTCTGACAGACAGGCCCTGCATGGCCCAGGAGCCCCAGTGTCAGAGTTGGCAGTGGAGGCAGCGTCAGAACAAAGACTGGTACGCTGCACATAACCAGGCTGAGGCAATACACCCAGCATCACCCTTCTTTGAATGGCCTTTGGTTTTTGGGTCAGTGGATGTGTGGTTTTGTGGAGCGACTAAAAGCAATCTGTCTCACTCTCCAAATGCCATGAAGTTTACATTTGTTTGCCATCCATTTAAGAGAATACGGGGGGGGGGGTGCTGTTAATAAACGCAGAGAGATAAAGAGTGAATGTAAGGGGAAAGATTAAGAGTGAGAGAGAGACACTGTATGCCAGAGGATTCGAGTGATAGTGAGGTAACAATGGTGTTGGTGGAGGTGGGCATCTGTGTAGCGATGAAGTGATACAGCGGAGTGGGCCTACAGAGTGATAGAGAGAGCTAGAGTCTCTCTGAGTGTGATGTGATCTGTATCAGTGGGGCAGGAAGTACCCATCCCCAGGGGAGACAGCAGGCAGAACAGGCTTTACTCCCCCCCTGCCCCCTCTTTGTCCCGGCTCCCTCTGCCCTGCCCCGCTACTCATCAGCTCTTAATCCACTTTTGATAGCTTTCACAGCACCCTGTCCACCACAGGCATACACCCAGGCACACAAATGCATGCAACCACACGCACGTACCCACACACACACACACACACACACACACACACACACACACACACACACACACACACACACACACACACACACACACACACACACACACACACACACACACACAGAGAGAGAAACGTAAAGACACAAATATATTATACTGTATCAATATTTTGAATATCTGTTTATTTTATGGTTTGTTGATTTTTTATTATTTTAGATTATTTTATATGTAAAATTCTACCTGGCACCCTAAGTAGTTGTTCCATTCAGTTCTCCAGCATGACACCTTTATTGATTCATGTTTTCTCTATGAAACACCCCATGATACTGAAAATAACCTAAGTGATCTAACAGGGATGGAACATAGGAAAAATGGGATGCTTTCAATGTCAAAGTTTCAGAAGACATTTCTTCCCCCAAAAATGAAAACATGACTTCATTCAGTGTTGGTGTATTTTCCAACCTTGTAATTTAGAGCAAATATTTAAAAAGACGTGATCATGTACATCAGGAACGGGATGCCCACAACTTTGCATTACGGTGACCACACCCACTTGTCGTGTTGTTTGTTTTGTTAACCATGACAACTGTCTGTGGGCTGCGTCGCTCTCGGATTAGATTCTGAGCAGGAAGGAGAGCGTGGGAGTACTGGTGTTTTTAGACCATGTAAAGCTGACTCATAAAATCCTTTAGGAAGACCGTTGTCTATCACATTTATTATTGATGGATGTGATGGCAAATCCACTAGTCAAGCGGGGTGAAACTAGAATCTAGACAAGTCATCATGACAACCCAAAGACAGCACGAGTTAGGGCATGGAATATTTTAGTATCACTTTTAAATTCCAGTGTGCAGCTGGACTATAGTTTTACCAGGGTAATAGAGGTCAAAGAGGTCATGTTCCCTTCAATCATCTCTATCTGATCCTCTCCTCTGTCTGTCTGTGTTCCTCTGTCAGGAATGCACACTGTCCTCACACTAGCTGGGTTGATTCTGGCTCTGTCCATCCCGAGTGCCAGGCCCGAGTCGGCTGAACTGAGGTTCCTGGGACAGACGGACTTCGTGGTCAACGAGAGCAGCCGCACCGTGGTCCGTCTGGTAGTGGAGAGGATCGGAGACCTGGTCAACGTGACCGCGCTGGTTCTGGTAGGACCGGTTATAGGAGGACTGTTTTAGGTCACCTGTTGAGTGTCCGACCTAGTGCTATCTCGATACGTCTTTGTGTGTTCATGTAATCTCCTCTAAACTGGCTTTAGCCTCTCTGACCCAAGTCTTGTAGGGGACAGTTGTGGCTAAGTGTTGTTAAAGCAACAGTGACTACCCATGATTAGCAGCACACAGCAGTAGGGTATCACAGCCTTAACCCAAACCCCTGGTTTCACTGATCTGTTCCTGAGTTTTCATGTGCAGTTCTCCTTAGGGGAATAGATCAGTGACCTTTTTACTGTGGGAGGTAGTGGGTTACATGAAAGGCCAACGTCTGCAGTTATTGTCACCCACATCAGAATGTGTGTCTGCTCCCACATGGAAGCCAGTGCCTGCTCCCTCCCCATGGGTGTCTGGGAAACTGGTGGCCTGGCTGGGACTTTCCCAGGCCTTATATTGTTTTTACAGTTCCTTAAATCTCAGTACTATATCCCTAGAGAATGAAACACAAAGTGTAATCTTCTGTTTCAGCAGTTTAGTTGACCCCAGCATTCTATATTTGTGTACAGGCCGAGTTTGTGTGTTTGTCTGGGTGTTCAAGTGGTAAAAGATCAAGCCAAATGATGACAATAACGATGACAACATCAACTGTCCTTGTTGCTTCCAGTTGGAGGGAGATGACACGGGGGACTTTGAGGCCACCACGGCTGCAGCCTTCCTGCTGTCCTCAGAGGCCAGTAAGACCATCTTCATCGCAGTCAGGGACGACGAGCTGCCCGAGGCCGATGAGACCTTTGTCTTCAACCTTAGGCTACAGGTAACGGAAAGAGTGTGTGTTGGGTTGGGTGGTCTGTGTGCATGTGTGTGTCAGCGGTCATTCAATGTCAGTGGTTGTTATGGTTGCTCATGTGTTAATATGTGTGTGTGTGTGCGTTTGTATATATGTTGTAATGCTCATGACTGTGTCTATGAGTGAAAAATGAGGCCTCCTTCATTTGGCCTCCGATGTAGAACCTTAGTCAGTTATCCCACAAAGATCTCTAGTGTTCCCATCCTGTCCCTGAGTGTCTTAAACCCTCACCCTGGTCCAACCACTGCCTAGTGGGGGACCCGGAGCCCCACCTTTACAACCCCAGCAGAAAGACTTGAGAGGCCCTGGATGCCCTTTGATGTGTTTCTATAGGGCTTCTCCAGGGCTAGGCCACTGAAGAGAGCCGCGCTTAAAGACACCTTTGTGAGCAGAAAGCCAATTTGACAGCCAAGGCTTCACCACACAGTAGATTAAAGCCCAGTCAGGGGCTTTGTGAAGTCACAGGAAGGCAGCCGTTTCACACCATCAAACAGACCAGAGAAACCAATGTGCTTCCTGTAGCTGGGGACCGTGGTAGAGAGGGAACATGCTAGAGAACATATCGGAGGATTCCCTCACACTCGAAGGGTATAATCTAGAGCCTGACATGGGTGTAGGCGGCCATGGCATAACCAAACAGCATTGGGTTCTGTAGAAAGAAACCTCTCCCACGATGCAGAGAGAGTATTTTTTTTTTTTTGTGGTGACGCCGGCTGTGCAGGATGCCTTACACCTACAGTCCTATTGCCATGGTGTCATTAGCAGGCTGCCGTCATGTGATCGATGATGAAGGGCCTGGCTTCTACTGTATGCCTGTCCACACGCTCTGACTAATCGCTCTGTGAAAGACAGGCAGGACAACCAGACAAAGGTCTGGCTGGATGATGAGCTACGTGCCTAGGGCCCTCACATATCAAGCACAGGTTACGAGAGGATGATGGCTTGGTGAATCAGTCATTTCTGACAAGCAGAAAGCTGTTAGGCTCGATAAATTCCAGAATGATGGAATACAGTTGTTTTGGACAGGATGGGATTGGTTGGAGATGAGAGGGTTTGGTGTTCTCTTTCTTCTTTTGAGTAATTTTGTAATCACTGGCTGGGCTACACTTGCTGTATTGCTGGATCAAGCTTATCTTTTATATAATAGAGGAAATGTAGAATCCAGATAATCCAAAACACAGGGAGAGCTGTAACTGAGTTTAGCACAAAATCCCAATGAGCTCAGCAAAAAGTCCAGGAACGGTCCTTCATACTGTAATGCTACCACCCTGCTTGGCAAGACTATGACAGGTTCTGCCCACTCATCCTGTGCATACTGCTAGGGTCTGGGTTGGGGGTGCAGGGCACGGCTGGGCTGGGCTGGGCCATGCTGGGGGGCTGGGATTCCTGTGGAGGGTTGGTGGTTGGTGGGCTGTGTTTGTGTCCCAGAGGGAACGGGCCCCTGGCAGGGCCTGCAGGCTGGATTGTGAGAGCGTGTGGATTCTGTGTCTGTGTGTCGGCCACGACAAGAGCTCAGCCCCTGAAAGAAAGCTCTGTTACAGCTGGGAAAAGCCATGTCTGAATAGAGAGGTGAAAGCAGAGGGGCTAAGCTCTTTCTCACTCAGTCTCATACACACACACACACACACACACACACTTGCATGCACGCCCGCAAACATACACACTCGCTCGCACGCACGCACACACACGCACACACACACACACAATGGTTCTGCGTTGGGTGCACTGTTTGTGTGTCTAGCCGAAATAACGCCCTTTTTGAGGGGAAAGAGTTGCATTTTTTAAATAAGGTTATCATTGGTAATAGGTCTTTATTGTTCACCTGATTTGGATACATATCCCAAGCAACATATAGTTAGGGCAGGGGTAGTTTAAGGTTAGTCAACCCTATACAGTCTTATCAGGGGGTGCCAAGCATCAGCAGTCAGGCAGGATTCAGGTGTACAATGGTGGTATTTATTTACAGGTGCAGGACCCCTATAAAAATAGACAGTTTGAGTTGCCTATAACTTTGTCAGTGTCAACAATTCCTCACACACAGATTAGCAGTTTAGCAGCAGAGCCCTGGGATGTACATGTCACCCCAGGCTTAGCTCTCTCTTGAAATGAGTGCGTGAACAGGTTAAAAGCCCTGCATCTAACACTGGAATAATCCAAAATCTACCTAAACAGGTAATACATCAATTAACACGAATAATTCCCTTCACAATCAATACTCCTCAATAGTTATCATAACAATGGACAATACATTATACATTTCAATATATCAGTACATAATATCACATAAACATTCTACAAATAAAGATAATATGTAGGCCTAAACACTGCTCAATCAATAAAACATTCTAATTACTGAGCGTGTGCACCTGCTGGATAAATGTGGACGTCCCCAGCGCACATGCGCTTTACAAATCAGTCCACATCCACAAACAATAAGAGGTGGTGGGTGATGAGTAGGCCTACGGGTTGGTGATACAATGTAACTTAAAGATGCAGTAAGTCATGTCAGAAGCTAGCAGAGTATTTACTTACCAACAACAGCTGCAAATTCCAATAAAATTACATCACATTTTTAAGTTATCATGTATTTATATACACTACCGGTCAAAAGTTTTAGAACCCCTACTCATTCAAGGGTTTTTCTTTATTTTTACAACATTCTACATTGTAGAATAATAGTGAAGACATCAAAACTATGGAATCATGTAGTAACCAAAAAAGTGTTAAACAAATCAAAATATATTTTATATTTGAGATTCTTCAAAGTAGCCACCCTTTGCCTAGATGACAGCTTTGCACACTCTTGGCATTCTCTCAACCAGCTTCATGAGGTAGTCACCTGGAATGCATTTCAATTAATAGGTGTGCCTTCTTAAAAGTTAATTTGTGGAATTTATTTCCTTCTTAATGCGTTTGAACCAATCAGTTGTGTTGTGACAAGGTAGGGGTGGTATACAGAAGATAGCCCTATTTGGTAAAAGACTAAGTCCATATTATGGCAAGAACAGCTCAAATAAGCAAAGAGAAACGACAGTCCATCATTACTTTAGACATGAAGCTCACTCAACACGGAAAATGTCAAGAAAATCTTCAAGTGCTGTCGCAAAAACCATCAAGCGCTATGATGAAGCTGGTTCTCATGAGGACCGCCACAGGAAAGGAAGAACCAGAGTTACCTCTGCTGCAGAGGATATGTTCATTAGAGTTACCAGCCTCAGAAATTGCAGCCCAAATATATGCTTCACAGAGTTCATGTAACAGACACATCTCAGCATCAACTGTTCAGAGGACACTGCGTGAATCAGGCCTTCATGGTTGAATTGCTGCAAAGAAACCACTACTAAATGACACCAATAATAAGAAGAGGCTTGCTTGGGCCAAGAAACATGAGCAATGGACATTAGACCGGTGGTCTGAGTCCGAATATGAGATTTTTGGTACCAACCGCCGTGTCTTTGTGAGACGCAGAGTAGGTGATCGGATGATCTCTGCATGTGTGGTTCCCACCGTGAAGCATGGAGGAGGAAGTGTGATTGTGTGGGGGTGCTTTGCTGGTGACACTGTCTGTGATTTATTTAGAATTCAAGACACACTTAACCAGCATGGCTACCACAGCATTCTGCAGCGATACGCCTTCCCATCTGGTTTGCGCTTAGTGGGACTATCATTTGTTTTTCAACAGGACAATGACCCAACACACCTCCAGGCTGTGTAAGGGCTATTTGACCAAGAGGGAGAGTGATGGAGTGCTGCATCAGATGTATTGGCCTCCACAATCACCCGACCTCAACCCAGTTGGATGGTTTGGGATGAGTTGGAACACAGAGTGAAGGAAAAGCAGCCAACAAGTGCTCAGCATAGGTGGGAACTCCTTCAAGACTGTTGGAAAAGCATTCCAGGTGAAGCTGGTTGAGAGAATGCCAAGAGAGTGCAAAGCTGTCATCAAGGCAAAGGGTGGCTACTTTGAAGAATCTCATATATAAAATATATTTTGATTTGTTTAACACTTTTTGGGTTACTACATGATTCCATATGTGTTTTTTCATAGTTTTGATGTCTTCACTATTATTCTACAATGTAGAAAATAGTACAAATAAAGAAAAACCCTTGACTGAGTGTGTCCAAACTTTTGACTGGTACTGTATGTTGATGGTATTTTAATGAGTTATTTTGGTAGGCTATTAAATTGTGTTAATTCAACGAAATGCTGAATATATAGACACAGCACTATCACTTTCTAATAGCTTAAGGTAATGAGTAAGTCTGACTTTTCCACTCAGCAAAGCCAATATGCTTAAGCTGCTTAAAAGTACTCTGTGGCTTTAATGGTGGTGGTGATTGCGACAGTCTATTGCTTTAGTGCCAAATGACAGAGCAGACAGAAAGAGCTGAGGTAGGCTGCTAAGAGCTAACCTGAGAGGCTCAATGAGTATGTTTACATGCACACTAATAATTCAATATTAAAGTCATTATGGCAGTAGGCCGAGTATGGCAATAGTTATGTAAACTCTTTACTCTGCTTGTCGTAATCGGCGTAAAATCAAAAGTAAGCTGTTTACGAAAGTAAGCATATGCCGATTAAAACCTGTTTATCTGAGCAATCTTTTAAATTTTAGCAGACGCTCTTATCCAGAGCAACTTACAGGAGCAATTAGGGTTAAGTGCCTGGCTCAAGGGCACATCGACAGATTTTTTCACCTAGTCCGCTCAGGGATTAGAACCAGCGACCTTTCGGTTACTGGCACAACGCTCTTAACCACTAAGCTACCTGCCGCCCCGAGGACACGTAAACACCTTAATCAGCGTTCCAGCTGTGTATTTAATCTGTGCATGTGCCAGAACCGGTAGCTCAAGCGTCCCTCTTATGCGCAAGTGAAGTGAGTTCGGAAAAACTGAAAGTATGCATCTCAGAATCAAATAGGCTTCGCACAAATAACATGGTCTAAGGGTAGAACATTTATTTTGATTGCCAATTTTCTGCATTTATTTAAGTCCCATCAGGTAATCTGATTTCAGATGTGTCCATGTAAACAGCATTTTTAGGGAAATCGTTCTTCTTGCAAAGCATGTAAACGTTTTAAATGAACTATTTTATTAATCTGACTATCAACAATTCAACTCCAGTCCACAAGTCCGAAAACGTACAGTTTCAGGACACGTCCCCGTATACTGTATCTCCGATAACGGATCACTTTTGTGCGCGAACATGCAGGGACGTGTATATGTCTGTGAACATAGTTCCACCCACGTACCAGGACATATCTTGAAATTCACGTTTGACGTCAGTTGCATTACATCTCCGTCTACGTCCGCCCACGTCACTCCTATAAATGTCAGTAAATGACCTTGCACTTGCTCAATACTGCACATGCTTATTCGCCCCACTGTATGCTAATGCTACACTCTTAGAAAAAAAGGTGCTATCTAGAACCTTAAAGGGTTCTTCGGCTGTCACAATAGGATAACCATTTCAAGAAACCTTTTTGGTTGCAGGTAAAACCTTTTTGGGTTCCATCTAGAACGCTTTCTAGAGAGGGTTCTGTCTTGTTTTGTACGCTTTGTACAAAATAATAAAATGCAGGACGACAGGATATTTATAAACGTACCTCTTTATTAACTAGCTATAACGTGCATGTCCATGTGTCTCTGGCCATGATCATCTTAGAATGACCTCACCACCTGGGTGGTCTTAACCAATCATTGCACAGTATGATGCATCCAATTACAATTCAGTATGGTGACACATATGAATATTACATCCCCCCTTCTTTTAAAAAAAAGAAAAAATATGTGGAACAATAAAGCGTTTCTTTTGAATATATGCTCTGTAGTTTGAACTCGAGGTAAGTAACCATTTAAACTGCACCAACTGCATCAACATAACAGACAAACAATGATTCAGCATATTGTTATTTTTAGAACAAATATTTCTCAGCAACTCAGCTTTTCACTGTAGCAATGACATCTCAACATATCAAACAAATACAATACCAAAGCATTTCAAGTTAACTTTCAATAACAAGTTTACAGTCTGGAAACTCTTTTAGGGCAGCGATCCGCCTACACCCTTTGACATTTCACAGGTCTAGGACAGCTCTAGGCTTGACCTCTCTTCCTGACCTTGTGTGATATGAAGCTGAGCATGCTTCTGTGTCAGTCAACAGTTCTTGTGGTGTTGCAGGTAAGTATGGTGTATGTTGTGTTGTGTCTGTGTTTAGTCCATCCCGTTCTCTTTCAGGGGAACAGTTCATCTCGTCAGTGTGTTGTTCTTTTGTGTTCAGTAGGTGACGACGATTGCGGCGGTACACCGCTCCTTCTGCGGTGCGAACGTGATATGAACGTTCAGTGTCAGCTGGTTGGATGACGACTGCTGGCTTCCAGTAGCCATGCTCCTGGATTCTAACTGACTCTCCGTCGTTCAGTGGTGGCAGTGGTCTGGCTGACCTGTCGTAGTATCGCTTTTGCTGTTGCTGTCTCTGTGCACGTTTTGCATGCACTTCCTTGTAGCTGACGACCTCAGGTTGCAGCTGCTGGTTGGTGCTGGGGAGGATTGAGCGAAGTCTGCGGCTCATCAACAGCTGGGCTGGTGATTTGAAGTTGTCAACTGGAGTGTTGCGGTATTCAAGGAGACTGAGGTAGGGGTCTCTCTTGTCTGCTTTCGCTTTGTCCATGAGTGATTTAGCGATCTGCACAGATTTTTCAGCAAGGCCATTACTTTGAGGGTAATGTGGGCTTGTGGTGACGTGTGTGAACTCCCATGCTTTTGTGAAGGATTCAAACTCATTTGATTTGTAACAGGGCCCATTGTCAGATATTAAAGTCTCTACAATGCCATGCCTGGCAAAGGCTGCTTTCAGCTTGTGTATCACAGCTGCAGATGTGGTGCTGTGAAGCTTGTCGAGTTCAAAGTATCTGCTGTAGTAGTCCACTGTTATAATGTAGTCCTCGTTGTTCCACGTGAACAGATCGGTTGCCACGACCTGCCAGGGTCGGTCTGGGATACGGTGAGGTAACATTGGCTCTTTGGTGTTCGAGGGGCGTCGTTCAAGACACGTGGGGCATTTACCAACCATGTCCTCTATTTGTTTGCACATTCCGGGCCAAAACAAAATGTCCCGTGCTCTCTGTTTGCACTTTTCCATGCCCATGTGTCCAGCATGGATCTTTGTCAAAATCTCTTCTCTGAGACTGGTAGGAATGATGATTTTCTCTCCTTTGAAAATGATTCCGTTGATCTGTGATAGTTCGTCACGATGGTTCCAGAACTCTGAGACGCTCTGAGGGCATTTTCTCCTCTCCTCAGGCCATCCTGACTGTATGACTTTCCTCAGCTGTGTGAGTTGTGTGTCTTTTTCTGTTTCTGCTCGGATCTCCTTCAGTTTTGTGTCACTAACTGGTAAGTTGCTGTACACAGTGTGCACCTGCATGTCCATGCCTTCACTGAGGCTGCTGTCCTTGTAGGTAAGAAACTTCCTGGAGAGTGTGTCTGCGACAGGGATGTCTTTGCCTGGACGGTGAGTGATTGTGAAGTCGTATTTTTGTAGTTGAAGGATCATTCTCTGTAGCCTTGGCGGGGCTTGTGGTCTGATTCCACAATGACTTGTCGTCCATAGACATACTGATGGAAACGCTTACATCCGAACAGAATGGCGTACAGCTCCTTTTCGATTTGAGCGTAGTTGATTTCACAGTCTGTGAGAGATTTGGAAGCGTAGCCGATGGGTTTTCCTTCTTGCAGTAGCACTGCCCCTAGTCCATACTTTGACGCGTCCACCTGGAGTCTGAGCTCTTTGTTGGGGTCGTAGTAGGCAAGGATTGGTCCTGGTTCTCTCGTGATCAAGTCTTTCACTTTCTGGAAAGCGATGTCGTGTTGGTTGTCCCAGAGGAACTCACTGGACTGCTTTAGCAGCTGACGCAGGGGTGCATTAGCATTGGAGAGGCTGGGTGCGAACTTGGCTAAGTAGTTGACCATGCCAAGCACTGTTTCCAGCTCTGCGCGGTTCTTTGGTGGCTCCATTTCCTTTATGGCTGAGATCTTCTGCGGATCTGGCTTGATTCCATTCGCTGTGAGAAGATGCCCGAAGTAGCTGACCTCTGTAGCGCCGACTGTGCTCTTCTCGGGGTTGAGCCGGACTCCTCTCTCGCGGGACCTTTGCAGCATCGCGCTGAGGTTTCTGTCGTGTTCCTCTTTGGTTCGACCATAGACAAGGATGTCGTCCACAATTGCCACGACTCCGTCGAGGCCTTCCGTACACCTCGTCGATCTTTCGCTGAAACTCGTCTTGGGCTGAGATAATCCCAAAAGGCAGGCGACGGAACCTGTAGCGTCCAACGGTGTGTTGAACGTTGTGAGCTTAGATGACTCTTCTGTGAGCTTGATAGCCCAGTAGCCTGATCTGGCGTCCATGACACTGAAGTAGCGTGCGCCCGCTAGCTTGTGTGTGATGCCATCTAGCGTCGGTAAGGGGTAATGGGGGCGTTTGATAGCCTTGTTCAAGTCTCTTGGGTCGAGACATACTCTGAGCTTGCCTGTCCGTGGTTTCTCCACCACCACTAACGCGTTGACCCAATCCGTCGGTTCTGTAACCTTGGTGACGATGTCAGATTGCTCCATGCTCTCCAACTCTTTCTTCAGACGGGCGCGGGAGAGCAAGTGGAATCTTTCTCGGTGGGTAGATCACAGGGGTTGCGTCTGGGTTAAGGTGAATGGTACATTCTCCTGGGAATAGTCCTATTCCTGTAAAAACATCAGCAAACTCCTCCATGACATTCTCTATCTCTACTGGTGCTGTCACTGATAAAACTAGCTTGATAAGGTCCATGTCTAAACATGCTTTAAGACCTAGCACTGCAGGTGCTCGAGTGTCAACAACGTAAAAGTCCAACATCATGTCCCTTTCCTTGTATTTGCATTTGAGAGTGCATGTGCCTTTTACTGGGAGCTGTTCACCACCATAACCAGTCAGTCTGCGCGTGGTGGGCTGTAGCTCACACTCAGATGTCAAGCTTCTGTACTTACTCAGAGGAATAATGTTTACTTGTGCACCAGTGTCTAGTTTGAATTTTAGCTCTGTGCCTTGTCTTCCTATCTCAATGTCAGCAAAGGCTTGCTCTGTCTCTGATATCTGACTTTTCTGTGTCACTGAATCAATAAACAGTTCATCAGCATTTGACTCTTTGATTGACATTTCATCTTCACTCACTGTATGTACTGTTTTTCCACGGTAAACTCTGCACACTTTTGCAAAGTGATTCCATTTTCCACATTTAGTACACTGTTTGCCTTTAGCTGGGCAATTCCCCTGTTCGCCATGCACTTTGTATCCACAATATCCACATGTTTTGGGGCGTTTGGAGTCTGTGTCGCTCTGTTTTGGAGTTCTGTCTGTCTCCGTTCTGAAACATGCTCTCTGGGCACTGGAGGTGTGCTTTGATGTCTGCCTGACTGCGTGCACTGCTTGTTCACGTGATGCGCTCATGCTGCCGCCTGAAATGGTTTTCATCTGAACCTGTGCTAGCTCGTGAGATCTGGCTATGTCGATAGCTTTGTCCAGCGTTAACTCTGATCCAACATTCAAAAGTTTCTCTCTCACTCGCGGTGATTGTATTCCAAATACAATACGGTCCCTGACCATCTCATCCTTGTTTGCATAATCACAGTCTTTCACAAGCAGACGCAGCTCAGTGACAAACTGTTCAAACGATTCACTAGCGCCTTGTACTTTCTCATGGAATTTGTACCTAGCGAAAATTGTATTGGTCTTTGGCAAAACATATGCTTCAAAACGATCGTAGTATGTTTTCAGTACCTTTGATTCAGCCTCGGTAAGTGTCCATGTGTTGTAAATGTCTCTCCCTTTTTCACCGATCCAGAGGAGCAGGTAGCTGCACTTTTCCTCTTCTCCTCTTTCCTTCAGAGGACCCGTGAACATCAGCTCCACATGCTGTTTGAACTTACGCCATGCATCGGGTAGATTTGTAGACCCCCCAATCCATTCGAGGTGAAGGAACTCCAGCAAAATCCATCTTTTAGTCCTTTTACTCTGACACCATGTCTTGTTTTGTACGCTTTGTACAAAATAATAAAATGCAGGACGACAGGATATTTATAAACGTACCTCTTTATTAACTAGCTATAACGTGCATGTCCATGTGTCTCTGGCCATGATCATCTTAGAATGACCTCACCACCTGGGTGGTCTTAACCAATCATTGCACAGTATGATGCATCCAATTACAATTCAGTATGGTGACACATATGAATATTACAGGTTCTACATGGAACCCAAAAGGGTTCTACCTGGAACCAAAAAGGGTTCGCCTATGGGACAGCCGAAGAACCCTTTTGGAACCTTTTTTTCTATGAGTATAGGCATTGCTAGCTTGCCTTAGTGGCTGTTACTGGTATATTAAAAACATAATTCATTATTTAATGAATGAATGAACACCCTTGCTTAGTGCTGTTGCAGACTCTGGGGCCTTTCAGAACATGTGTTTGTATACTGAGATCATGTGACAGATCATGTGACACTTAGATTGCACACAGGTGGACTTTATTTAACTAATTATGTGACTTCTGAAGGTAATTGGTTGCACCATATCTTATTTAGGGGCTTCATAGCAAAGGGGGTGTATACATATGCACGCACCACTTTTCCGTAAAAAATTTTTTTGAAACAAGTTATTTTTTTCATTTCACTTCACCAATTTGGACTATTTTGTGTATGTCCATTACATGAAATCCAAATAAAAATTCATGTAAATTACAAGTTCTAATACAACTAAATAGGAAAAACACCAAGGTGGATGAATACTTTTGCAAGGCACTGTATAGGCTAGGCCTTCTATATTTCTTTCTTATTTCTTTCCTAATATTAAGCACATTGCTTATCTTTACAACAGGAGTATAGCCTACCTGGCTGGCATGAAAATGAACCAAGGGAAAAGTGGTCCTCCATTCGCAATTTTTTCCCCTGCCACTGTTTTGAGATAGAGTTGAAGTCAGAAGTTTACATACATTTAGGTTGGAGTCATTAAAACTTTAAAACACAAATTTCTTGTTAACAAACTATAGTTTGCCAAGTCGGTTAGGACATCTACTTTGTGCATGACACAAGTAATTTTTCCAACAATTGTTTATAGACAGATTATTTCACTTTATCACAATTCCAGTGGGTCAGAAGTTTACATACACTAAGTTGACTGTGCCTTTAAACAGCTTGGAAAATTCCAGAAAATGATGTCATGGCTTTAGAAGCTTCTGATAGGCTAATTGACATCATTTGAGTCAATTGGAGGTGTACCTGTGGATGTATTTCAAGGCCTACCTTCAAACTCAGTGCCTCTTTGCTTGACATCATGGGAAAACCAAAAGAAATCAGCCAAGACCTCAGAAAAAAAATTGTAGACCTCCACAAGTCTGGTTCATCCTTGGGAGCAATTTCCAAATGCCTGAAGGTACCACGTTCATCTGTACAAACAATAGTACACAAGTATAAACACCATGGGACCACGCAGCCGTCATACCGCTCAGGAAGGAGACGCGTTCTGTCTCCTAGAGATGAACGTACTTTGGGGCAAAAAGTGCAAATCAATCCCAGAACAACAGCAAAGGACCTTGTGAAGATGCTGGAGGAAACAACAGGTACAAAAGTATCTATATCCACAGTAAAACGAGCCCTATATCGACATTACCTGAAAGGCCGCTCAGCAAGGAAGAAGCCACTGCTCCAAAACTGCCATAAAAAAGCCAGACAACGGTTTGCAACTGCACATGGGGACAAAGATCGTACTTTTTGGAGAAATGTCCTCTGGTCTGATGAAACAAAAATAGAACTGTTTGGCCATAATGACCATTGTTATGTTTTGAGGAAAAAGGGGGTAGCTTGCAAGCCGAAAACACCATCCCAACCGTGAAGCACATGTGTGGCAGCATCATGCTGTGGGGGTGCTTTGCTGCAGGAGGGACTGGTGCACTTCACAAAATAGATGGCATCATGAGGAAGGAAAATTATGTGGATATATTGAAGCAACATCTCAAGACATCAGTCAGGAAGTTAAAGCTTGGTCGCAAATGGGTCTTCCAATAGGACATTGACCCCAAGCATACTTCCAGAGTTGTGGCAAAATGGCTTAAGGACAACAAAGTCAAGGTATTGGAGTGGCCATCACAAAGCCCTGACCTCAATCCTATAGAACATTTGTGGGCAGAACTGAAAAAGTGTGTGCGAGCAAGGAGGCCTACAAACCTGACTCAGTTACACCAGCTCTGTCAGGAGCAATGGGCCAAAATTCACCCAACTTATTGTGGGAAGCTTGTGGAAGGCTACCCGAAACGTTTGACCCAAGTTGAACAATATAAAGGCAATGCTACCAAATACTAATTGAGTGTATGTAAACTTCTGACCCACTGGGAATGTGATGAAAGAAATAAAAGCTGAAATAAATCATTCTCTCTACTATTATTCTGACATTTCACATTCTTAAAATAAAGTGGTGATCCTAACTGACCTAAGACAGGGAATCTTTACAACGATTAAATGTCAGGAATTGTGAAAAACTGAGTTTAAATGTATTTGGCTAAGGTGTATGTAAACTTCCGACTTCAACTGTAGGTGCATGGTCCATTCTAAATCAAAACAAATTTCACACATATATTATTTAGTATATGTAAAGACAAGATTAAATCAAAAATAGTCTGATGGGTGACAATATTAGCCTATCACTTGTGAATTATATATTATCACTTGTGAATTATGCCCAGCGTAAAGCAAGAGGCAATGCCTTTTTTTGTTGTTGAGTTTTTCGAATCATAGTTGCACACCTCATGTAGCCTAGCCCATAGGCCTATATGTTTTGATAAGGTTTGTATCACAACTAAAGTGGCCAAGTAACTTCTTAAAATTAAGCACATTAATCCGCTTTACAAGGGGTGTGGAGGCTAACTGGCATACTTAACAGCGCGTCAGTTTTGGGAAGAAAATGTTAACCATAAAAATGCCCCTTTATAATAAAAGCATTTCATGCATAATCACATTTGCGGTCACTTTTGATAATGGTGTTTTCCCGCTAATGGAACATTTGTGCTCATAGCCTACTGCCATGTGCGCATTGCTGCACTTATAATGTGAAGAAATAGCCTAATAGTTTATCAACATTTTAAGCTAAATGTTCTAATCTGTTGCGTCAGCCACTTTGCGTAAAAAATGTTTTTTGATGCTAGTGGTTGTATTAATTTGTGATCTATCGCATCCCACAACTGTCCCAGACTATGTTTGGAATATTTATTTCTTGCACAGAATAGAATAGGTCAACTTTTGTACTATGGGGGATTGTAGATTGACATAGGCTAGTGTTTTTGCTGTTCGTTAGGCCTACTCATCTTGTTGGCTGATGAAAAGTAAATGTGGACAGTTCTTCCAATATCTTCAATATGCACCTTGGAATTGGATAAGGACTCGCGCAGTTGTGTCCCCGATGTGTCTGTCTTCACTTGTAGCCTGTGAGAAAGACCCAATCACGTGATGGAGACCCATGTGAGCGAGAGGTGCTTTGGAGCGCGCAGTACTCAGGGAGAAGGGCACAACGCAGCACTCCGGGCCAAGGGCACAACCCACTGGCTGCAAAAGGCATGGATTTTTTTAGGGTGTGTTACTGCCACACAAAAGGGGATGCCGCCTTGAAAATGTATTAATTGTCAAGTGCTTGTCAAATTGTGAATGAGAGACTGATGAGTTGTGTATAGCCTGTGCAAAAAACAAAGCAGAGTTCATGCCTTTCAAGCGACTTTTTTCAAATCAACATTAGAGTGGCATCATGCAGCCTTACAATGTATTAAAAATAAAAACATAATGCCCAATGTTTGTAGAACAACTAAAGTTACATTAATAACTCTAAATGAAGCATATAGGAGTACCTATTTATTTGTTAACCGCTCAACAAAGAATAGTCGCTTGTACGCACTCCCTCAAATCGTTTGGAGAAAATATCCTTTCTATTTTATTCAGCTTTGTTCAATTGTATTCTTCATTCTATAAGATCATATAAGATAATGGAATTCTAAGCAACTCTTGCCTGCTAAATGAACTAGTGTAGCCCAAAGCCATTTGGCAATGCCAGATCAGGACCTAACATAAGGACAACTCAGAGTATGCGATTCTGTTCTTCTGAAATAGACTACATTTTCTTCATAACATGCTTCTTTAGACCTGTCTAAAAGAAATAATGGATGTATTGTGAAGGTGTAGGCTATATTACATGCGTTTATTAGACTTTTTTTAATGTAGATGTTCCTAAGGTCTGCATCAGTGGCTTGTAGGCTATGGTTGGAAGCCAGGAGACGCTAAATGTGTTAATGTTAATTGTTAGTCAATTACCGTGAGACCGACAGTTATTTGCTTGACAATCACCGGCTGACGAAATTTTGTGGCTGCCACAGCCCTAGTCTCAAGTCATGCATATTCATATAATTAAAGTATGTACTTTACTTTAAAGCCCCACCCCAGATTGAGAGATATTAAAGGGGAATTCCAACCTTTATTAATAATATTCATGGTGAGTCGTCAGGCAATCTCTTTGTTGCCTCTACAGCAGTTCATGTTACACTACATGACCAGAAGTATGTGGACACCTGCTTGTCGAACATCTCATTCCAAAATCATGGGCGTTAAAATTGAGTTTGTCCCCCCTTTGCTGCTATAACAGCATCCACTCTTCTGGGAAGGCTTTCCACTAGATGTTGGAACATTGCTGCGTGGACTTGCTTCCATTCAACCACAAGAGCATTAGTGAGGTCGGACACTGATGTTGGGTGATTAGGCCTGGTTCACAGTCAACGTTCCAATTCATCCCAAAGGTGTTTGATGGAGTTGAGGTCAGGGTTCTGTGCAGGCCAGTCAAGTTCTTCCACACCGATCTCAACAAACCACTTCTCTATGAACCTTGCTTTGTGCACAGGGGCATTGTCATGCTGAAACAGGAAAGGACCTTCCCCAAACTGTTGCCACAAAGTTGGAAGCACAGACTCGTCTAGAATGTCATTGTAAGCTGTAGCGTTAAGATTTCCCTTCACTGGTACCAAGGGGCCTAGCCCGAACCATGAAAAACAGCCCCAGACCATTATTCCTCCTCCATCAAACTTTACAGTTGGCACTATGCATTCGGGCAGGTAGCGTTCTCCTGGCATCCACCAAACGCAGATTAGTCCGTCGGACTGCCAGATGGTGAAGCGTGATTCATCACTCCAGAGAACGCGTTTCCACTGCTCCAGAGTCCAATGGCTGCGAGCTTTACACCACTCCAACCAATGCTTGGTATTGCGCATGGTGATCTTAGGCTTGTGTGCGGCTGCTCGGCCATGGAAACCCATTTCATGAAGCTCCCGACAAACAGTTATTGTGCTGACATTGCTTCCAGAGGCAGTTTGGAACTAAGTAGTGAGTGTTGCAATCGAGGACAGACGATTTTTACGCGCTACGTGCTTCAGCACTCGGCGGTCCCGTTCTATGAGCTTGTGTGGCCTACCACTTCGTGGCTGAGCCGTTGTTGCTCCTAGACATTTCCACTTCACAATAACAGCACTTACAGTTGACTGGGGCAGCAAACTGACTTGTTGGAAAGGTGGCATCCTATGACCGTGCCACGTTGAAAGTCACTGAACTCTTCAGGAAGGCCATTCTACTTCCAATGTTTGTCTATGGAGATTGCATGGCCGTTTGTTCGATTTTATACACCTGTCAGCAACTGGTGTGGCTGAAATAGCCGAATCCACTAATTTGAAGGGGTTTCCACAAACATTTGTATATATACTGTATTTCACTCTGACCTTTATGGTAGTTCCCCCAAACAATTTTTTATATATTGTGAAATTACAGAGATTATTGGTATTATTGGAGTATTGTGAATACAATAGTTGAATTCCATCCACCTGGTTGAAAGGGTCTCCACATGCCTTTGGCTCCGTGCACTGGATGTATCACCCACAAACACCTACCCAAAGGTAATTATAATCAAAGAAGATATGCACCAAGTTATGCATGTGATACTGGCAGTGCACAGAGCTACAGGCATCTGAACTAGAGTAGGAAACATAAATTTTGCCAAAATGTGTACCTAGGTCATGATTACTGTTATTTTCAGTAAAACAGTAAATGCATTTCTTATACAGAGGCAATTAGTGTTCCAGCAAAGTACATCATTAAATAATCTACTGAATAATGGAACTACGGGGGCTATAGCAGCCACTCTAGACCAGGTGGGTGGAATTCAATGTCTGTTTTCATTCTAATCTTCTAGACACAAATATAGAACTTGAAACATGTAATAGGACCATGTATGTACTTTGTATTCCAAGGACCAGGAGTAGTACAGGAGTAATAAACCAAGTGTTTCACAGTAGTCCCCTGTAGCTCAGGTGGTAGAGCATGGCGCTTGCAACGCCAGGGTTGTGGGTTCGTTTCCCACGGGGGGCCAGTATGAAAAATGTATGCACTCACTAACTGTAAGTCGCTCTGGATAAGAGTGTTTGCTAAAAAAATAAAAAATAAATGTTACTTGTACAAAAAGGCTTACCCGCTTTCTCCTCTGGTGACCCTTCTTTGCATGTTTCTCCAAAATTGTGTCCCCTATGTTCCCGCCTCACAATCTCGTAATACAGTAGGTGGCACAAGAACCCGCAATGGATATAAGCACAAGGTTCATTTTATGTTGTTTTGGTGGCCAGGACACCGGTGCAGCGCCTACCTATCGTATTTTAAAAGGGCATTAAACATAACTTTGACAGTTTCACTCTTTTTCTCTCCTGTGTAAACACAGCCTTGTCTCACTAGATGTGTATGTAGCTATGACACCCTGCATTGTATGGGCAACAACAGTATATCTCATTCACTCTATTTATACAGTGCTAATTGTACAAGCACATTATAGAAGAGGCTTGTGTATTAAATGTATCAAAACCCCATGAACAGCTAGCTAACAACAACATAAGCTAGCTAGTAGGGCAAAATGATAGGCTAGCTAGCACCTACCACTGCGCTAGTTAGCGTTAGCGGTTAGCAATTAGCATGGGACCATTAGATTTTCATGAAAAGTAAACTTTAAAATACATATAATTTGCATGGTTCATATGTACACATGTAAATACACTTAACTTGAGCTTCCTTTGTAAAAAATTAAATTAAAATAAATTTAAGAGCCAAAATATTTATAACAGAAATAAAAATAATCTGAGACACAATCTTGTTCTCATTAACTTAGCTACATACAAAGTTAGCTAGCTTAGCTAGCTCACTCGTTTTTCACTCGTACAAAACACTTGATACATCAAATAACCAGAAAACTCATAACAGTTTAGATAAACATGTTATCGCTAGATTTTGAAAACGAAACCATTCTCATAAATGTTACAAACCTGAAAACAGGATAAATATGCAGACAAGGTGAGTTGGCTTCTTTTCACTGGGCTTCTCTTCCACAACGTGACGAAATAGGGATTCACCCGCCTGCAGCCGTTGAACATTTACGTGACGTGCACAGTCCGGACATTTCCAGAAACGTGCTATACCAGACATTCCCGTATCATGCAAGTGTTCGGGGATGCGTGGGAGTGTGCAGGAATGCATGGGAAATTCCCTCCCATGACCGTGCACCTCAAATTTCATGGGAATATAGCAGATCCTCTGCTTTTCATGTAGTGAGACTGTGTGTGTGTGATACATATTTCAGACAGAATTGACGGTATGTGACCAGTAACAAAATCTGGCAATGTTTACAGTATATGACCCCCTTTCAAACACTGCCATTTTTTCCACTTTCTTGTGGGCATATGTCTTTTATACATCCCCTTGGACAGCCGGCACCGGTGAGGGGTGGGAGAAGGGGTGTGCCGATGTGGGTGGGCGTCTATTTTAATAAATCCATTGGGGCGGCGCACAATTGGCCCAGTGTCGTCCAGGGTAGGGGAGGGAATGGCTGGCAGGGATGTAGCTCAGTTGGTAGAGCATGGCGTTTGCAACGCCAGGGTTGTGGGTTCAATTCCCACGGGGGGGCCAGCATAAAAAAAAAATATATATATATATAATGTATGCACTCACTAACTGTAAGTCGCTCTGGATAAAAGCGTCTGCTAAATGACTAAAATGTAAATGTAAATATACACAAAGCAATCCCGTAGTTTACCAATGTCAAGTGGTTACAGACATCACACTCACTTGAAAATGTGGTGCCACCATTAAACCACCTGCTTCACAAAAATTAATCGATGGCTGATCATCAAGTGATTTCCATTTTTCCAATCGTTGTTTACTCATTTGGATCTCTTCAGTATATCAATTTATCATCACCAGCCAATGTGATCACACCATCGCGTGCGCTCTCTCCTTTCAATCTCCCCACCAGTTATTTTGGCTGAAGACAGATAGCCTACTAG